>NC_090725.1:287871562-287934062 GCF_036898095.1 Palaemon carinicauda
TGTATATTTACTGTATGTATGTATGCATATATATATATATATATATATATATATATATATATATATATATATATATATATATATATATATATGTGTGTGTGTGTGTGTGTGTGTATTTATGTATGTATGTCTATGTATGTAAGTATTACTTTCTCTGTCATTTCTACTTATTCCTTTATATTATATATATACACACTGTTTACACGCAAAAGCGTACATATGCATACAGAAAACATTCCCTGACTGAAGCTACTGGCCCTAAAGCCAAGACAAGAAGGCTATGTCGTTCCTGTTATGAGATACTGTCACAAAATAAAGGAAGTTCTGTAGCTCGCAAGAAAGCACGAAGAGTAAACACATACAGTAATGTGAGAATTGTGAGGGTAAACCTTTCCTTTGTCTCAGTTGTTTCAACTTGAAACATTCAGTTTGAAGATTATAAATTTGTGTATTTTATTGGTTTTTCTTATGTAGAAGCAAAACAGAAAAAATCTTAATTTTATACTTGTACTCTAAATACTACATGATATCCTTCATCATACATGGATATTTTTTCACCAAGAAAAGGACACTATTTTTTTTTTCAAAAGTAAAATGTTTACCAAACTGATTAATTTTTCTATTGAATTTATATAAATATAATCTTTTTTTTCAAAAGTAAAATGTTTACCAAACTGATTAATTTTTCTATTGAATTTATATAAATATAATCTGGGGTTAAAAGGATAGCATTTTTATTGATCTAATGATTATGTTTTCTATTTTTTTTACTGAAAGAAAGAAAGAATTAAGAAAAAAAATATGCCCCTTTTGCCAGCATGTGAAGATTATTTTCAGTAATAAATAAAGTGTTTAGTTAATACATAAATACATATACCAAAGGCACTTCCCCCAATTTTGGGGGGTAGCCGACAACAACAAGAAACAAAACAAAAAGGGGACCTCTACTCTCTACGTTCCTCCAGCCTAACCAGGGACTCAGCCGAGTTCAGCTGGTACTGCTAGGGTGCCACAGCCCAACCTCCCACATTTCCACCACAGATGAAGCTTCATACTGCTGAGTCCCCTACTGCTGCTACCTCCGCGGTCATCTAAGGCACCGGAGGAAGCAGCAGGGCCTACCGGAACTGCGTCACAATCGCTCGCCATTCATTCCTATTTCTAGCACGTTCTCTTGCCTCTCTCACATCTATCCTCCTATCACCCAGAGCTTTCTTCACACCATCCATCCACCCAAACCTTGGCCTTCCTCTTGTACTTCTCCCATCAACTCTTGCATTCATCACCTTCTTTAGCAGACAGCCATTTTCCATTCTCTCAACATGGCCAAACCACCTCAACACATTCATATCCACTCTAGCCGCTAACTCATTTCTTACACCCGTTCTCACCCTCACCACTTCGTTCCTAACCCTATCTACTCGAGATACACCAGCCATACTCCTCAGACACTTCATCTCAAACACATTCAATTTCTGTCTCTCCATCACTTTCATTCCCCACAACTCCGATCCATACATCACAGTTGGTACAATCACTTTCTCATATAGAACTCTCTTTACATTCATGCCCAATCCTCTATTTTTTACTACTCCCTTAACTGCCCCCAACACTTTGCAACCTTCATTCACTCTCTGACGTACATCTGCTTCCACTCCACCATTTGCTGCAACAACAGACCCCAAGTACTTAAACTGATCCACCTCCTCAAGTAACTCTCCATTCAACATGACATTCAACCTTGCACCACCTTCCCTTCTCGTACATCTCATAACCTTACTCTTACCCACATTAACTCTCAACTTCCTTCTCTCACACACCCTTCCAAATTCTGTCACTAGTCGGTCAAGCTTCTCTTCTGTGTCTGCTACCAGTACAGTATCATCCGCAAACAACAACTGATTTACCTCCCATTCATGATCATTCTCGCCTACCAGTTTTAATCCTCGTCCAAGCACTCTAGCCTTCACCTCTCTCACCACTCCATCAACATACAAGTTAAACAACCACGGTGACATCACACATCCCTGTCTCAGCCCCACTCTCACCGGAAACCAGTCGCTCACCTCATTTCCTATTCTAACACATGCTTTACTACCTGTGTAGAAACTTTTCACTGCTTGCAACAACCTTCCACCAACTCCATATAACCTCATCACATTCCACATTGCTTCCCTATCAACTCTATCTTATGCTTTCTCCAGATCCATAAACGCAACATACACCTCCTTACTTTTTGCTAAATATTTCTCGCATATCTGCCTAACTGTAAAAATCTGATTCATACAACCCCTACCTCTTCTAAAACCACCCTGTACTTCCAAGATTGCATTCTCTGTTTTATCCTTAATCCTATTAATCAGTATTCTACCATACACTTTTCCAACTACACTCAACAAACTAATACCTCTTGAATTACAACACTCATGCACATCTCCCTTACCCTTATATAGTGGTACAATACATGCACAGACCCAATCTACTGGTACCATTGACAACACAAAACACACATTAAACAATCTCACCAACCATTCAAGTACATTCACACCCCCTTCCTTCAACGTCTCAGCTTTCACACCATCCATACCCGATGTTTTTCCTACTCTCGTTTCATCTAGTGCTCTCCTCACTTCCTCTATTGTAATCTCTCTCTCATTCTCATCTCCCATCACTGGCACCTCAACACCTGGAACCGCAATTATATCTGCCTCCCTATCATCCTCAACATTCAGCAAACTTTCAAAATATTTCGCCCACCTTTTCCTTGCCTCCTCTCCTTTTAACAACCTTCCATTTCCATCTTTCACTGTCTCTTCAATTCTTGTGCCGGCCTTCCTTACTCTCTTCACTTCTTTCCAAAACTTCTTCTTATTCTCTTCATATGACTGACCCAGTCCCTGACCCCACCTCAGGTCAGCTGCCCTCTTTGCCTCACGTACCTTGCGCTTTACTTCCACCTTTTGCTCTCTATATTTTTCATACTTCTCTATACTATTACTCTGCAGCCATTCTTCAAAAGCCCTCTTTTTCTCTTCCACTTTTACCTTCACTCCTTCATTCCACCATTCACTGCCCTTCCTCATGCTGCCTCCAACAACCTTCTTGCCACATACATCACTTGCAATCCCAACAAAATTTTCTTTTGCTAATGTTCCAGTTTATTTTAACTAATTTCCAATATATTACAATAATATTTTGGTAAAAAAAGGCCCATTTTGATAAAATTTGGATACTTGAAAAAAATATATAATTCTTAGCATGTGTACCACATAGAGTACTCATCGCTCATTCAGAGAGTCCCCTGTGAACCATATGTGGAGCACATCGCAGTCAACGTGTTAATATTTCGATAATGGAAATACTAATATTAATCGTTAGCCTATTGGAAGGAAATCACTGTATTGCCCGGAAGCTTTCCGCTGGTGATGTGACGTCACCAGACATAATATGAACTCGACAGATATTAAAACTTTTCTTAATGTATTTTTAACTGAAAATAAATACTGAATATTAACAATAAAAGAAAATAATAATTTACCAAGATAAATCAGTTTATATGTATACAAGAAAATAGATTATTTTCAAGGAAATATTCGTCCTATTTCCGATAAACTTGTGATGTCATCACCCTGAAAAAATGGTCGTAAAGTCGAATAGTCGTATGTCGCATAGGTCGTAAGTCGAGCAATACCTGTATACTGTAATGATAATGTCTTATTTACAGGTACGATAATTTACCAATAGTTTAATGATAGCTAATGTAATTGGTTTGCCTTGCATTTATGAATTTATAGTGATGAACCAATGACTAGAAATAATCAATTAATTATCAGTGTAATAATAATGATGTTATGCATTTTGAGAATATAAATTGTATTTTTTTTATTGTTTTAAGGAGTATCATTTTGCAGGATTTCGATGGAATTATGAAATCACCAGAATCAAGTAAACTCAAGTTCAAAGGTGTTTCTGAGTATGATAGCAAGGATAAAGGAGTAGTTGAAGTCAAACTTGAACCAAATGTTATAGATAACGACAAAGCGCTTGTTGCTGTTCCCAGTGAGCTCTTCTTATCACCTTCCCAAATTCAGAGTGGAAGTTCAAATTCCATGTCAAATGAAGCCTCGCCTGAGGATCCAAAGAAGCAAAGGCCTACTAAGGAAAATAGATCAAAAGCATCGTTTGCTAATAGTGCAACTAAAAAGCGGAAAAGAAATCAATTGAATCCTCCTGAATCTGCAAGTTTATCATCTAACTCCAACAATGCTACAAAAGGAATAGAGCATATTGTAGTTGGTAGTGAGGGTAAGATTTTCCATATTGCTTTTGTTGAATAAATGGTAAAAATATAATTTTTCATGCAAATTCCTTTATGATTATGCAGGTTGTTCTTGAAATAATTTTGATGATTGACTAAGTCTTCTTAAATTTCAAAAGTATCTTGTCTGTTTTGATAGATCAGGGGTATTTATCTTGCTATGATGCTATCACAGACAATTTTGATACAAACAGCAGCCAAAGATAAAACTCCACTTATGAAATAACTTATTTTAACATACAGAGAAATTAGGGGAAAGGTAAAATAGTGTTTTCTATAATAAGAATATGATGTATCTGCTATTTCAATGAACCTCCAGAAGCCTTTTTTATCAATGTTTATCCCCCAAAATTTATAAAAAAAGTTCCTGTTTCCTTTCAAAAAGATACAAGCGCCCAGTAAAGTAATGAGGTGATTTAACGGTAAATGATAAGTAGCACGCAAGGAGTCGCCCATTATTTAGTTTTTTACATCACACCTCTCTCTCATCCAGATGTAAATCTCCCTTCATGGTTGTGAGGAGTTTTTATTATATTTTAATTTAATGCAGACTTGATCGGTTAGATTTTTTGCACAGGAAATGTACTGGGGTTTAAATGATTGTTGTGAGGAGTCCAACATCTCATGGTTCCTCAAAGAAATTATTTTTCAAGTTAATGTTTATGGAACCAGAGAGTATACACTGTGCAGCTTATACACTGTAAACTGAATGTTCGTTACTCATATTGGCCTTTCAATTCTTTAATTTCGTTGTGAATTAGAATCATTAACTGGGTTATTAATTTTAATGAGTATGGCTACTGGGTTTAAAGTTTTATCAAACTTCAGTGTCTCAACTAAACTCAAATCATTTGCTTGTATTGTATAAAATTAATCAGTTAACTAACCTTATTATAGAATATAATCCTGCTTTTGAAGTCCAATTTTTGTGGAACATGAAAGAAAATCTTTAATGAATGGTGTGCAAGATAATTTACTCATGTCTCTATGTGAATAAGACTATGGGAAGTGTTATTGAAATATTTTACATGGCAGTTAATTCCAGTTTTTCAGAAGGATTTATTTGAGCAGAGGCTAAGCATGTTGATTATAGAGGAAAGGGGGCAGTACTACCCCTTCAAACTCTGCCTTTGCTACAGCTAACTAGTTTGGTTTTTGTTATGTTGGGATTTTAATGTTATTAACGTATGTTTGGGTAGACCAGAAATCAACTCTTGGTAGGTTTATCTCAGTTTCAGTGACACATCTCCACCTTTGGACAACATACAGGTTTAACGATCTTTCACTATTCTTACTGTATTATTATAACAAGTTAAGCTACAACCCTAATTGGAAAAGAAGGATTCTATAAGCCCTAGGGTGCCAACAGGGAAAAATAGCCCAGTGAGGAAAGGAAACAAATAAACTACAAGAGAAGTAATGAACAACTAAAATAAAATATTTCAAGAACAGTAACAACAATGAATTAGATCTTTCATATAAGCAGTAATACCTCTAGATGCAAAATTAATTTGCTCCAGAGTGACTTACGTATCATGATTTTTCGTATATTGAGGGCAGTTTTATATGTAGATTGCCTACAGTAATTCGTTCCAAGCCCTACGAAAACACTGCATTAAATTTTGTAATAAAGCTATAACCACAATGGAAATACAACCAAACTCATTTGAATCATTCAATATACTGTACTGTACTTAATCTAACTGTTAATTCCTGTAAATGAAGCACAATAGTTATTAGAACATAATGCAATAATAAATAGAAAATAAACGGATTTTGAGTGAAGCGAAAAATCTATTTTTGGGTGAGATAGCCATGGCGTCCTGATGGAAGGTTCCTTTTTGGTAGCTTCCTTGGGTATATAACTACTAAGATATTCCCAGAGAATTTAACCACAGGTTATCACAGAATTCTAACTTCTGGAGCAAGTATCCTAAAGGTTTCCCATTTAAGACATCGTATATCAACAGGGGACGCATGTATTAACGCGCCACATAGCTATCTACACCCCAAACAGAGTTAACACTTCGGTGTGTAGGGGCGGAGAATAGCTGGGAGCCGTTCCACAGCTAATCTCGTTCGTGGCTACTTTTGGTACTCGAGACGTAAACAAACGGGCGCCATTGCTAAATGACGTCACGTCCGTCCTCATCCTGAAGCCAGTTGCTTGCCGATCACCATGATACAGCAGAGCAGGGTGGGACCTAAAAACTGGACGAAGTAGCGGGGAGGGTCCATCAGGACGCCATGGCTATCTCACCCAAAAATAGATTTTTCGCTTCGCTCAAAATCCGCTTTTTGGGCTCAAGCCATGGCGTCCTGATGGAAGAATACCAGAGAATCAATGTATCGTGGTAGATTTTCCCCTATTGGGTAAGTGCCAAAGGCTTTGAACAAGGTAGCATAGAAATCTTAATAAAAGAACCGTAGGGAAGAACCTTCCTGCCCCCCTTGGCAGTGAAGTTCCCACGGGCCATGCCGAGATCAAAGTGGTTATCGAAGGGCTATTCACCTTGCTAGAAGAACCTGAAGAACTTGGAGACGAGACTGAATGGTTGGCATTCGTATCGGAACATTCTCGAAGGCAGACAAGTGGTGGTTGGACACTGTATTGAGAGAAGGTTAGTTTCGTCTCTAGGGTATGAAGAGTAAGTATTCGTATTGGAATATTACATTGCAAAGGTGAATATATAATAAGGGTTAGGACCTTAGTATCTCCATGAACCACAAGGAAGGGGATAATAAAACTATGACAGGCATATATTTCATAGTATAAGTAGGAGCGGATTGAGACGCACAAGTAATAAAATAGGAATTTTATTTGACAATTGCAGAAAATAAATGAATTGCAATAATAAGTAAAGTTAATTTACAGTAAATTATAATGTACATAGTAATAAAGACTTGCTCTTGAATCTGAAAGGGAATTTCAAATTTATTAGTAGGCACTCGTTCTCGAGGAATGTCAGTCTTTAATTAAAACACATCATGCTCTAGGCATGCGGCACTTGTGTGACGACTATGACATTTCACCTGGGATAAGAACAGTTATAAGAAAGCACTAAGTGTTTTCGACATCACTACGTATCGCTCGAGGGTCAACATAGGCACCCGAAGAGTTAGAGTCCCAAGTAACTCGCTGTTCTATGCAGAGTTAGGTGCAGGTTTCATAACACTACCTGCGGCTACCACAAAATGTTTGACTTCGTGCACTTGTTTCGCATAATGTTTGAAGAAAACACGCGAGGACTTCCAGCCTGTGAAGCTTTTCAGGCTTTCGAAGTCCATACTCTGAAAGAAATTCAGAGACGATGCAACTTTTCTAGGATCGTGACCGGCGGGTGTACTGTCAGGATCCGCTCTGCGAATGAAGTAGGTGATTTTCGCTCTCAGTTGTTTCAGTGACAGGTCGCTGCCCGATGTTTCTCCTTTGAAGAGTTGGCCTCCACCAAAGTTCGAAGTTCTGCGAAGATAGACCTTGAGGCTCTCTACTGGGCATAGAGAGGCATCTTCCTTCAGGGGGCATATTCTCCAGGGGCCCCATCTCTTGGTGGGTAATTCGTTTTTGGCGAGAAACGTCGGATCCGGGGAGAGGGTAATGTCTCCTGAATCAGTAAACAGGATGTGACCCTCTTCTCTTGATAATGCCACTATTTCGCTGACTCGGGCTCCTGAAGCAAGAGCAAAGAGAAATATAACTTTCTGAGTCAGATCCTTGAGAGGGCATGAATCATTATCCAAGTTGGAGGCGAATTGGAGCACCTTGTCCAATGACCAGGAGATCGGTTTCGGTGGTGGTGCTGGGCGTAGACGAGCGCATGCTTTCGGTAGTTTATTGAAGATGTCGCTGGACAGATCAATTTGGAAGGCATACAACAGTGGTCTAGTCAAGGCCGATTTGCAAGTCGAGATCGTATTGGCTGCTAATCCCTGTCCATGAAGGTGAATGAAGAAGGACATGCAGAAATCAATGGTGATTTCCTTAGGATTTTTTGCCTTGATGAAAGAGACCCATTTTCTCCAAGATGATTCGTATTGCCGTCTTGTGGATTCGGTCTTGTATTCCTCGAGGAAGTCTAGACTTTTCTTCGAGATCCCAAACCTCTTCTTTGCGGCTAGGGAGAGAAAATCATGAGATGAAGGTCCTTGATTTTCAATGATGAAGCGAAGACAGTCGACTTCTGTACTTGTTGGGAGAGAACTGGGCCGGGAGAGGGATCAGCTTGGGCTGCAGCTCCAGGACCAGGGGGTACCAGTTGCTCCGGGGCCACTTGGGAGCCACTAGGGCCGCTGTCCCTTTGAAGGTTCTCAGCTTGGAGAGGACTTTCAGCAGAAGGTTGGTGGGAGGGAACAGGTAGATCTTGGACCATCTGTTCCAGTCCAGTGACATGGCGTCCACTGCTTCTGCCTTGGGGTCCTCGTACGGGGCCACATACCGAGGAAGTTGATTGTTATCGCTCGTTGCAAAGAGATCGATCTGAAGTTCTGGGACTTGGTGAGAGATGAAGGAGAATGATCTTGCGTCTAGAGACCATTCCGACTCTATCGGGCTTGTCGGAGATAGAGCGTCCGCCGTCACGTTGCGGAATCCTTGTAGGTGAACTGCAGACAGGTGCCATTTCTTCTTCTCTGCCAGACGGAAGATTGTCAGAAGCACCTGATTTATCTGGGGCGATCTTGAGCCTTGGCGATTGAGACATCGAACTACCACCGAGTTGTCTAGGGTTAGACGAATATGGATCGAGGAAGGCGGGGAGAGTTTCTTCAGAGTTAGAAGGACCGCCATGGCCTCCAAGATGTTGATGTGAAACGTCTTGAACAGGGGAGACCATGTGCCTTGAGCCTGTTTTTGGTGGGAGTGACCTCCCCAACCCTCCAGCGAAGCGTCCGTGTGGATGTTGAGTGATGGAGGTGGGTGTTGAAGAGGAATGGACCTTTTCAGGGCCTTTGCTTCCGACCACGGCTTGAGGAGAAGTCGAAGTCTGTTTGGGAGCCGTCTCTTGAGGTCTCTTCGAGCGATGGATGCAGAACGTCTCCAGAGTCCCGCGGCATCCTTTAGCTGTGCACGAAGCACCGGGTTTGTTACTGAGGCGAACTGTAGAGAGCCTAGAACTCGTTCCTGCTGGCGTCTTGAGATCCGCTTGGATTTCAGTGGTCGCTTGACAGACCCTGCTATTTCCTTCCTTTTCTTCTGGGGGATGGAAAGGCGGTGTGACTGAAGGTTCCATTGGATTCCTAACCATTGGAACTTTTGAGCTGGAGAGAGGTGAGATTTCTTCACGTTTATCTTGAATCCCAGGTGTTCTAGGTACTGGGTGACTTTGCTGCAGGATTTTAAACAATCCTCGGGCGATGGAGCCCAGACTAGCCAATCGTCGAGGTAGGCCATCACCTGGACGTCTCGGAGGCGGAGCTGTTGTACTATGGCGTCCGCCAGCTTTGTGAAGATCCGAGGGGCCACGTTGAGGCCAAAGGGCATGGCCCTGAAGGTGTAGCTTTTCCTTTGGAGTCGAAATCCTAGGTAGGAGGAAGCGTGATGGTTCATTGGAACGTGCCAGTAGGCATCCGCCAGGTCTATGGAGACCGTGTAAGAACCTCGAGGCAGAAGGGTCCTTATCTGTTGAAGAGTCAGCATCTTGAACTTGTCGTTCGCTATGAACTTGTTGAGGGGGGATAAGTCCAGAATGACTCTGAGTTTGTCGGAGTCTTTCTTGGGGACGCAAAACAGTCTCCCTTGGAACCTGGTGGACTTTACCCTCCTTATCACCTTCTTGTTCAAGAGATCTAGGACATATTCTTCCAGAAGGGGGGTTGATTGTTGGAAGAATTGCTGGAAGGTTGGGGGTGGTTGAGTCCAACTCCAGCCTAGACCCTTCTTGACGATGCTGTGTGCCCAGGGATCGAAGGTCCAACGATCCTGGAATTGGCGGAGTCTTCCTCCCACCGGAAGCACTTCATTGCTTCTGGTGTCCCGAGGGCTTACTGCCTTGGCCGCTAGCTCCCCTTCCTCCTTTGCCTCTGGAGGGACGGCGAGATGCGTCTCTGCCTGCACCTCTGCTTGAGCCTCTACCTTTGGGACGAAAGGTAGTCGTCTGTTGCTCGAAAGCAGGGGTGAAAACCGGTGACTGTGACAAGACCGGTTGGGTGACCAGCTGAAAGGTCTGCTGTGGCTGAGCTGCCACTTGGGGAGTAGCGGGTCCCGGAAACTGCCGTCTCTGTTGACGTTGCTGGGGTTTCTGCTTGGAGGATTTCCTCTTAGGTTGAGGTCCGTCGTCCTGGGAGGATTTCCTCTTCTTTGACATGCCCCACTTGTGGAGAAGGTTCCTGTTCTCCGTGGCGGCCTTGTCGGTGATCTCTTTCACGAGGTCAGAGGGAAAGAGGTGCTTACCCCAGATGTTGGAGGAAATCAGCCTCCGGGGTTCGTGTTTCACAGTGGCACCTGAGAACACGAATTCTCGACAGGCTCTCCGAGCCTTCATGAAGTGATACAAATCCTTCACCAGGGTTGCCATGTGGGATTTAGCGAGTACCATGTAGTGGTCTGGGACTCTGGTGTCACAAGCCATGATGTCAAGTTGGACCTGGTGGGACATGGATGCTGCAAGCCTCTCCTTCGTATCTTGTTCCCGACGAAGGAGGTGGTCGTTGAGTTTCGGGAGGTCTTCGTTAAACTGACGTCCGGCTACGTCAGGATCTAGCTTTCCCACCACGAAAGTATGCTGGATATCCTTCCAGTGTCGAGTGTCGGGGGGAGTTACTATGGAGAAGGGTCTGCACTCCTCCAGTGCAGGGCAGGGTTTTCCTTCTTCCACAGCCTTGAGGCACGCAGTGAAGGCCTTTTCCATGAAGGGAAGGACTGCATCGTCGGGCGCGACGTAAGTAGGGTGCTTCTTGCTCAGGGCCGGAAGCTTAGAGCAGGTAAAACCCCTACTTTTAAATGCGGTGGCTAGCATAGCCTGGGCCTTCGAGAGATCGAACACTATCTCCTCCTTGGGTTCGGTCTCTTCTTTAGAGGCAGGTTCAGAACGAAGCCGGACGTAACAGTCCGGGTAAGCCTCAAAGTTTGGGAAGAACTCCACATCTTCCAGGGGGACCGTGCCGATCTTATCGCTGACAAAGATCCTGCCGGTCGCGATAACCATATGCTCGGCATACCTCCAGAGGTTGGCATGTGAGCATGCAGGGAGATCCTTAACCGAGATCTTCTTCGGTTCTTTGGACCCCTTCATGGACCTGATGAACTCATGAGTTTCTTTCAGCCTGTCGTCCATAATGGCTTTGATCATCCGGAACATCTCTTGGGCGGATGGAATGGGTTCCGGGGTAGCGGAGGTAGACGGGAGAGACACTTCCGTCGGTGTAGGAGTAGGGGCGGTGATGGAAGGCGGAGCGACCTCCTGCTCCGACTCGGTGTATTCCACCTGGTCCTCTTCATCTTCCGCACCTTGGGCCATAAGGGTCTTCTCCGTGCCCTCCGAAATATCCGACATATGTTCGTCGTTCTCGGAATCCAGGTGGCACTCGTGCATGGACTGGGCCATGACTACGTCTGGTTCCACCGTGATCTGGACAGTGGGGATCAGTTCTTTGGGCACCACAGAATCGGGGGAGGCCTTTAGGAACAGAAGGGACCTCATTTCTTCAGTGGCCAGGTATGGTCCAGTGGCGTTCTTCTGGAAGCCACGCACCCACTTGCGTAGCTTATCCCGAGAAGTGTCCCTGACCTCCGCTGAGGGAGGATTATGAAAGACATCGACTAGGCGATCCTGGCAGACCATACAGTTCTGCGGGTCCCAGAACTTCAAATCCCCTTTCTTGTTGGCACAAGGGGCGTGGGTCCTACACGCCGTATGCCCGTAGAAGTGCGGGCGTTTCACGGCGCAGAAGTCGTAATCACACTTCATCTGCTCCTCCTGTAAAAGAAAGAGAAAATGAGTATGGGGGGGTCATAAGAATGACTCTTAAACTAAGTTAATATTAATCATTAATTTTAACTTGATAAAGGGTGTGATACACAGAGGAAGGGCTGAGATAGGATAGGTACATACTCCGTGCATCCCGCCCGGCTGGTTACCGTAACCTTCATCCGTGGACAATCCGAAGTGACCGAAGGCACAGGATAGAATTCAAGTAGAAAGTCCGTAGGACAGATAGAATTCTATTGGGGATTGTCAAGGATATAAGGTTGGGACTGAGGCCACTCAATTCCAAAATTAGGGGACTAAAAGATCCCATAGGGTAACGGTTTCCGGCAACCAGCCGCGCTAAGATACACACAGCATGCTGGAAATCTGTGATATGCAAGAAGACAGCATGATTACCAATAGAACGGTAATAAGATACTGATCCATTTACGTAAACAAGCCATCTGGTTGCAGTGTAGGGCTATCAATATCAGATGATAGCTAGTAGAAGGGGGTGCAAGTCGCCTTGACGCCTCCGGAAGGTTCCGGCAGACCACCGGCACGCCGGAGGCCACTCCAGCAGAGTTTCTGGCATTAGGACAGACAATACAGAAGTCAAGAGTAATACCAGGGTAGCGGCCGCCGGCACAGCGGCGGCACGCCGGAGGAGGGAGCGGCGGCTCCGGCAGCCGGAGGTTGCCGGCTTGGTGACAGGAACAAGGATGGTTATAGCAGAACTGGACTGCCGGCAGCGGATGCCGGCACTCCGGGGGCCGGCCGGCGGACGGACGACCCAGCTATGAGGAAGGAGGGAGAGCCATCGGCTGGAAGCCGGCGGCAGACGGCAGTCCCCCGGCACACGGAAGACTGGCGGCTGAGAGGTAAAGGGATGAGTCACCAAGGTAGGAGGTGGGTATCACCGACCGTGGAGGCGGCAAGGGACCGGCACCCGGATAGTGAAAGAGACAGAAGGAGGGATGTAGGGGTCCGGCCACGGACCCCCAGACATCCCACCTGAGTAGGTGTACCCATGATAGAGGCTGACCCTATCATCCAGAAGCAGGGGCCGCAGAGGACCGGGAGCTAAGGTAGCCCAAGGGAGGGCTAGGGGACACCCAAGAGCGGGGGGTGGGGGGGGAACCCCTGCATATAGAACACATCCAGTGGCTAACCCCATAGGACACTATGAAGGGTATATGTACCAGAGCGGACTGCACACAGAAGCTCAAGGTAGCCCTATCACTCCACCCTAAGGAGGAGTTGTAGGACAGGGGACAGATGGGTATAGACTAACCTAAGTATAGGCTAGGCCATACAAGAGATAGGTGGGGAGGGGAGAAGAGTAGGGTCTTCCGTGGAGGGGGTTCTGTACCAGAGCGGCCACTGAGGAAGGGAGGACACTCCCTAGCCTAAGGTAAGGCAGCTTGACTAAAAACGGTGCATGGGTATCGTTTCAGCAAGGAACAGGACTAACCCCTCCAAAACCTAACCTAGAGCAGGGATGTACGTCCTGAACTAGGAAGGATGAATGACATATCGGTATTGCAGGAAAGATCGAAGACCTAGCCCCAGCAATAGAGGAAGGACTAGCCGTTCCTCACTCTCGGACGCAACCCTAAGGGGGGATCATTCCCTTAGGGAGGACAGAGAGGCGATAAAATACTCTGATATGAGCTTGGTCCTCTTACGTGGTAGGGGGAGCAAGGCTACACAGAGGGGATGCCCTAAGACAGGGGATGAAGGAAGCATATAGGGGTCCTACTTGTAGGTTCGGTTAGAAAGACACACTATCTAACCTGTCCCCTATATGGTCCCTGAAGGCAAAAACACTTGCATCACAGTCAAAAGTATTGTAAAATAATGCCACTATCTTCATAAGTTAGCCTAGGATCACTGAAAAATATCATGCATGAACACTGATATAGGCGCTCTGGCCTGGGGGCTATAGTAGCCAACTGGTATGGGGTCAATCGATGACCGATAAAAAAGCGTCAAAACACGATATAAAAGTTCCTAGCTATGAAGACTAAATAAACTAATAGTATCGATTAGTTAATAAGGCCGGAAAACGTTGTTGAGGCTAACTAAATAAGGCATGCAGAACAACAACGACGCCATAAAATGGCGGGTCTGGTGAGGCACAGCTCTGCCACAAAACATCAAATATCTCGAAAAGTAAAATTTACTTTACGGTCAGAGCTTAATTAAACAATACTGGAACCTTGTACTCAACTTTCCAGAAGAAGGCGAGGCTGAAGGTAGCGACATGACGAAGATGCAGTGAGATAAAAAGAGCGTAGGGAAAATCCATCTAAGATAGGCGAGCTACTAGCAGAAGGATGAGGACGGACGTGACGTCATTTAGCAATGGTGCCCGTTTGTTTACGTTTCGAGTACCAAAAGTAGCCACGAACGAGATTAGCTGTGGAACGGCTCCCAGCTATTCTCCGCCCCTACACACCGAAGTGTTAACTCTGTTTGGGGTGTAGATAGCTATGTGGCGCGTTAATACATGCGTCCCCTGTTGATATACGATGTCTTAAATGGGAAACCTTTAGGATACTCGCTCCAGAAGTTAAAATTCTGTGATAACCTGTGGTTAAATTCTCTGGGAATATCTTAGTAGTTATATACCCAAGGAAGCTACCAAAAAGGAACCTTCAATCAGGACGCCATGGCTTGAGCCCAAAAATAATACTGTACGAAAATGGAGAATTTTACCTTTCAAGTGAGGCGATGTCCAAAACTGAAAGGGCAGCAGAGGAAAAACGGCACAAGTGGCAGAATACATGAACACTAAACATGAACACTAAACTTTACAAAACACATTAATAAATGTCAGAAAACATTATCGCTTAACTTTACGAAACACATTAACAAATGGCAGAAAACATTAACACTCAACTTTACGAAAAACTTAAAATTGAATTTCTTATTTTTTTGCGTTTTCCTAATTTTTTATTTTTTTACTTTACATTTTGTACTTTCAAAATTTCATCAATTTCTTCTTCATTTCCACATCTCCATTTTTTGGATCACTTTAACCTTCACCTTGGCTTACTAATGCTAGTGACCTCTTTAGAAAATAACAATCTGAGAAAGCTTGTTTCTGCCTGCTTTATAAAATGTTCCTGAAAGGACTCAGGCAAATGTCATTACACTGAGCAAGAGCACGACCTGTGTGAAACTTCGAGGATGTTTCTTTACTACAAAATCTGCCTTTTTATGATAATAAGATAGAATCTCCTTAACTTCTTTTTTTGTCGTAGTTGCATCTGTATCCTCCTCCTCCTCGCCATCATATAACTGTTCTTGAATGACGTTCAGTTGCATAGCCTCCAACTCCTTCTGGGCTTCCGTCGTAAGCTCCTCTTGGTGCTCCTCGAGAAACTCATTAATGTCGTCTTCATCGATGACCAGCAACATGGACCTCCTGAGTGAAACTATTTCCTCAACCTCAGGTTACGGAACAGGTTCAGGATCGTCAACTTTTTCGGCTTCAGCTAGGCCTACGTCAAATCCCTCGAAGTCTTGTGTGGAGACGGCATCAGTCCACAGCTTCTCTCATGAATTTAAAGTGCGCTTCGAAACCTGCCAAGCTTGATTGATGAGGCGGAGGCATATCACAGTTTTTAAATGCTCCTTCTAAAATTCATGCAGGGTGAAGTTTGTGCTATCGGTGATTTCGAAGTATTTCCGGAAGAGATGTTTTGTATAGAGCTTCGTGAAGTTCAAAATCACTTGCATGTCCATGGGTTGGAGGAGAGGGGTGGTGTTAGGTGGAAGGTAGAGAACCTTGATAAAGGAATATTCCAGAAGGATATCTTCCTATTAGGGCCAGGAGGGTGAGCAGGGGCGTTGTCCAACTCCAGCAGGCATTTCAGAGAGGTGATTCTTTTCCAAATATTTTTTTATAGTCTGACCAAAACAGGTTTAACCACTCAACAAAGAACAGTCTTGTTAACCAGGCTCTCGCATTAGCCCTCCACATCACCCAAAAGCTTCTCCTTGAGCATTTTGTGGGACTTGAATGCTCGACGGTTCTCCGAATGATACACCAGTAGGGGCTTGACCTTACAAGCAAGCCTGTTCTTCATAGGTTATGCCCGGGTAGCTTTTCTTTCGTTGTGATGTAGGTCTGATGAGGCAGTTTTTTTTCCAAAAGACGCCAGTTTTATTTCAGTTGAAGACTTGCTGGGGACTGTAGCCTAAGAATTGCTGGGGACTGTAGCCTTCCCTGGAGAGTCTTCTCGTCGAATGTCTTAACAAAGTCCTCGGCTATTTTCGTGTCCGAGCTGGGAGCCTCCCCATACTGTACCACCGAATGAATGCTAGACCGTCTCTGAATTTTTCAAACCACCCGCGTGAAGCCTTGAACTCTTAGAGTGCCTGTTGCAATATCCCTTCTGCTTCGTCTTCGGCTTGAGCATACTGTCACTATGACGTGGTGAATTAAATAATAAGGGATGAGAGACTGTGAATTAGACGACTTTTACATCGTAAGAGGATTTATTGTCTAAGTTAATTTTCACAGAAACATGAGCCGAAATCTTCAATAGAACTCTAAATTTTTCTAATTAAATAACTAAGGTAATATAAGTCTTTCGCTGACTTTCAAATTCACGGAACAGTTTATCCTAATGGTAATTAACAATTAATCTTGTAAATTACAGACACACTTGGGGAGAACGGATACAGAGCAAGTTACTGTTAATCTTCTTCCATCAGTAGAGTAGCAATTTATCTCAAGTCCCAAATCTGACTTGTTAACGAAACATTACAATCTTAATTTCTCTCCAAGTCAAGCAAGAGGGAGGGGCACACATAATACTTGTCTCACGTTGTAAGTTTTAAGGCAAAAGTTACTACTAAGATCGTAACCTAGTGGAGTGTCGTTTGGGCGTAATGGGCGCCCAGTGGTGACGAGGACACGGGGACAGGTTCTGCACCCAACTCCCCTCACTCTTCTTCCAAGGTTAAGTTTTTATGGCACCTGTCTCTAGGGGGGTCGGGTGTTTCTTCCAGGAGATAGGTGGTATCCTTTAACTCTGTGACATCTGCGACCTAGGTTGCCCCACCTCCAATCCCCCAGTGCTTTTCCAACCTCCCTCATGCTTTGACCTGGGAAGTAAAAGAATGAAAACAAGTGTACATTCAACATAAATGGTGCAACTCTTTCTTCAGGCCTGGTGGCTTCTGACAGAATTTAGTTTAACTGATTTCTACAATATCCAAATAATTCAAAATAGTTTTTGTCTTGTTACAAAATCCCCCCTACCCCCACCAAGTTCCAGTCCCACCTGGGATTGTGGTAGCTTAAAAAAGAATTACTACTTAGTCTATGTTAAAAGCAAACCCCAATTACATTTTGTGTGTAAAACACTTAACCCACTTGATAATAAGTACCAAACAAACAAAACCCAAAATGAGACTGATCTGAGGTGCTTAATCTTTCCCATACATGGTTATACAATCCTCTAAAGAAGAAGAAAAACTTTATCAATGAATGAATGAAAATGTCATATAGAAAAGAAAATAAGATACAACAGAACTGAATTAAGCAACTTCATACATGTTATAACAGTAATTATACACATAGACAAACATGAGTAAATAGTAACAGTGATAATACTAATACATAGGGATACATATGAGTAAATAACTGCAATAAGGAACTTCAGTACTATTACATGTGGGTAGATATAGGTAAATAAGAACTCTAATAAAGAAACATCATTACTAAAACAAATCATCAATTGAACAGAAATTATGGAAAGATAAATTATCAATCAGCACTACACATGTCTCTAATCAGGACATATATATACTTTATATATGAATACTGCATATTTTATTAAGAAAACATACAGTATTATAGAGGACAGTGACTACAAAATGTTAATTACAATTTATGCAACAGAAAGTAACCTTTGTATTTTGAAATACTTAACTTATCTAAATCCTACAGTCCATTAGTGAATGCAGTCATCGTACAAAGATAATGAATGCCCTCATATGTCAAGCCTGCACTCCAGCTCATTCATTGGACTCTCAGTCTGAAAAAGATCTAAGATACAGTACTGGTAAACACAAATACATTACACAGTCATTATGTTCCTAACCAGAACTGACAGTTGCCAGCAAAACTCTCTAAATTACATAAAAAAACCATTTCACAAAAACAATTTCTTGGAAAATCAACACGTGTGCACAGATCCTCAACATTCACTCTCCATAGATACTTTTGTATCCCTTGGGTATGCCCACATCCATTAAAGTCTTTAAATAGTGACAACAATGATTATCAAGTCTTGTCATAATATGCAAATGAATCACTTGAAAAGAACACCATCAAACATCATTAATCGTAATGAAATAGCATTTAATATCTTTAAACATAATGAAACATCCTTTAATATCTTTAAACTTAATGAAATATCATGTAATATATTTAAACATAATAAAATATCATTTAATATCTTTAAACATAGTGAAACTTTTAATATCTCTAAACAGCTGTATCCCAAATTAATGCGCATCATCATCAAACAGTTAACGAACTGTATCATACTAGTAAAAAATATCATAACCAAGCAAAGCTCTGTTCCTCCTCTCAGAACACTTCTGCAGGCTTCTGCGGGTATCCATGCAAAATAACATAAATATTTTGGTATATGGGGTAGATGGAGTTACTCAAGTAGAGAATAGGACTTGAGCTGATGTCTTGAAGTTGGTTTCTAGGAATACTCAACCATCCAATTACGTGTCATATTTTCTCAAATTCTGACGTGCCAACAAGGAGGCCCTTTCATTTAAAAGATAACACAACAGAATTCCATTACAGTAGACATTCCAGGAGAATTGATAACCAAACTCAAAAGCCTTATCATAGAACAGTATAAGTATGACGGTTCTTTGCACCAAAGTCCCACTTCTTCCCCATTTGAGAGACTACAGCCCAACCTGTGGTTATTGATTGTCCTCAAAAAAAGTCTTAAAAGACAGTAGTATCGCACCAGCCACCAGCCACCCATTGAAATAATATTGCTAGAGAGCTTTTGGGTCGTCTGTTTTTGGCCGACTACCACATTGGATCTCTCTTTCTCTCGGGTTACGGCTTATTTTTCCTTTGCCTACACATACACCGAATAGTCGCCTACTCTTTCCACATTCTCCTCTTTCCTCATACGCCTTACAACACTGAGATTAACAAACAATTTTTCTTCAAGATGTTAACCACTGCACTGCAGTTGTTCAGATGTTACTTTCCTCTTGTTAAGGGTGGAAGAGACACTATAGTTATGGCAAGCAGCTCGTCTAGGAGAACATTCCAAAATCAAACCATTGTTCTCTAGTCTTGAGTAGTGCCATAGCCTCAGTACCATGATCTTCCACTGTCTTGGAGTACACTCGGGCACACTATTATATCTTATTTTTCTTTGTCTTTTTTTTTTTTTTTTTTTTTTTGAAAATTTTATAGTTAATATATGAAAAAATTTATTTTAATGATACTATTCTTAAGATATGGATTGCAATTTTATTCATATCCATATTGAAATATTTTTTGTTCCCTAACCGAAATACAAACCACGCTATTTACATAGGGTTTACTTTCGGCGTAGCTGAAATGACGAGCCATTAGAATTTTAACGAGGGTTTATTACCCCCGCGCCAGTTAGCAAGGGGGTAGGGGAGTGGTAGCTAGCTACCCCTCCCCCCCTCACACACCGGTGAACTGCTTCACTTCACTTTTGGCTCGGACGATGAACAGACGTCTCTGTCCCGTCCTCGCATGGCAGCCATTAATGTTTTGTCTTTACTTAATTACTTACTTTTCTTATACTTAATATATATGTAAACATTCTTATGTTTATGTATATATTTGAGTATAGAAATACGTAAGATTCCTTTTCAGTGTTTGTGCTGTGTGTGTGTAGGAAGTCCACTCAATTGTACGACAACATCTCCGTGTGATCCCAGGCCCCCACGGTGACATTTCATGGGTCGCGATCTCTCCCTTGGTCCTTTGGTCTCCCTTCGGCCTGCGCCTTGGGGAATCGTCATTGCTGGACTTTATTTATTAATCTGTTTCTCCGCTGTTCCTCCTTTCTTACGGGGAACTTGGTCTATCAGCGTAGAGAACATGGGAGTTTAGTTTTACTACGGTCTCTCTCTCCCTCCTTGAGGTTGTTCACCCTTTTATTTCTACTATGTATTACGGTAGCTTCCTTCCCGTTGCGGGTTGAGTTGCTTCTCCGTTTATTTTGTCTCAATTATTTTTAATCAATCTAATTGTATTTGTTAACATTTCAGCTTCTGTGTAGAACGCTTCCCTTCGGGGTTCATTCGTTCTTACTATTAGTGAACATTCTTAGATGAATTACATAATTATAATTGTTATAATTCTGTTTTGTTACAATTCTCTGCCTTCCCCCCCTTCCCGTGAGTGTCATTTGGGGAGGAGGGCGCATTCCTGGTGCGTAATTCTTATGTTCTTTTCCCTCAGGGGTTACTCTTTGGAGTTCCCCTGGGGGAATAAATGTTAACTAATTATTTTATTTTCACAGTTAACTATCTAGTTTTTCGTTTGCCTAATGTGCCAACGAAGCAGAGCTGTCCTGTTGGGGCCTGGGGAGTCTGCTGTTGCCGCCTCCTCTACGACTTCGTCATGGGCGTGTTCCCTTCTCCTAGAAGTTCTCCCGTGACAACTGTCAGCTCCTTAGTTCATTTAGAACGCTCAGGAGGTTCGCCTCCATGGGTGGGTAACTTCCCTTCCGAGGGAGGTTCCCTTCCCAGGTCCGAGTTTTTTCCCCTTCAGGGGGGGGCAGCTTCTCTTACCTTAATATTTTCTGGTCCTCGGGCGGTTATGCTCTTGGTTGTAACCATGCTCAAGGGGCTGAGCAGTTGCAAGGCCGGACCATGGAATTCGTGCGATTATGCTCTTGGTGCTGAGCGGTCGCACTTACAGCTACGCTCAAGGGGCTGAGGAGCTGCAGGAGCTCCTCTTCGGAGGGTTGCTCTTTATGGTCAGCTTGCTGATCCAACGGCCCTAAGGGGCGCCTTCATCAGTTCTTCCTGTCTCCTCTACGAAGTGTTCACCTCTCTCGTTCGCGAGAGAGGACACTCATAGAGCCTCCTCTTCGGAGGACGCCCTTGCTGTTGTTGCTGATGTTGCTGAAGGCTCAGTTCCCCCCTCCGAACATCCTTTGAGGGGGCAGCTGAGTCCAACGGTCTCTCCTGCGAGTGTCTCTCCCCCTCGGGGGAGTTCACTAACAGAGACTCCTCTTCGGAGGACTGATGATGGTGCTCCTGTCCGTGGTCGTCTCCGACACCTGCCAGATCTTCTTGTCTTCCTTCTCCGTTCCTGGACGCAGAAGCGCAGTGGGCGCCACTCCACCCCGTTTTCCAACGGGCACTGGTCCCTTCGGGGCAAAGGGCTTTTCTCACAATGTGAGTAAGTCCCTTTAGTGCCAGGTTTTTACCTGTGCAACCTCGTTCTCCTGCGCGCTCGCGCGCAGTAGTTTGCAAATGCTCTCCTGCTGTGGACCAGACTTCTTCTGAATCAACACTCCAGCGACCTCCTGTAGCTGAGTTTCGCCTTAGATCTCCTGATTGCCAACTCTTCTGAGACCTTCTGTGCAGCTACGCGCCATGTGCACCAACGGTCTCTTGAACGCCCACGATCACCTGCTCGCCGGCCCACATCTGATCGCCCTTTTCTGATGTGCGCAATGTGCACCAACGTTCGCCCTCGCGCCCACGATCTCCGGATCTGGGCGCAAGCAGGGAGTTTATTTATTCACTGAACTCCACGTTCACCTGCTCACCAGCGCGCATCTGCGCCCCCTTTCCTGATGTGAGCAATACGGGCCAACGTTCGCCCCGCGCCCACGATCTTCGGATCTGGGCACAGGCAAGGAGTTTATTCCTTCGCCTCCTCGCCGACGATCTCTCTGGTTCTGCACCCTCGCTGATATCGTCAGGCCGCGCATATCTTCTGGCCACGCAACTACGCACCTACGATCTTCTGGTTTCAGCCTCGTCGCGCGCAGTTCAAGAAGTTCCTACACTAGCGCACAGGCGCTCACAGGTTCTTCTGGAGTTTCGCGCCAAGCGCTCCCACGCGCGGTTCTAGTTTCAGCGCGCCAATGCACCAGCACGCCTCCACTTCACACCACGCCGCCCAGGAGACACCTAAGCTAGCTCACAGGCGCTCACAGGCACCCCTGGGCTCTCTCTTACACGCCCGCGCGATTCTTCGCCTGCGCGCAAGCGTTTTCAACGCGCCAACGCATCAATCGTCGTAGGTTTCCTATGCGCCCACGCGTTAACTCTCCTGTACGCGATCGGTCGCTACGCGCCACCGCTCACCAACCCGCCATCGCTTGACACCGCACCTTCGCCCGCCTACGAGCCATTGCTCGCCAAGACGTGCCATCGCTCGTCAGCGCACCATCGCTCGCTTACGTGCCATCGGTCTCCCGCCCGCCTGCGCTCGCCCTTACGACCGTGCGCCCGCGCACATGCGCACCCACGTTCGCCTGCGCGCGAACCAACGGTTTTCCATCGCGCGAGCGCCAGCGCGATTCCCGCCAACGGGCCATCGCTCACCAACGCGCCATCGCTCGCCAACGCACCATCGCTCGCCTACGCGCCATCGGTCTCCCGACTGCCAGGGCTCGCCCTTATAACCGCGCTCGCCCTTATAACCGCGCTTGCCCTTACCTGCGCGCCCACGTGCATTTTCGCCTGCGTGCCCACGCGCCTGCGCGCGCACCAACGATTTACCATCGCGCGAACGCCTGGGCGATTTTGACCGCGATTCCCGTCGGGTTTTCGCAACACAGGCAACCTGGCGAGTCTTCTGGAGCGCGTACTTCCAGGTCACGATCTCCCCGTAACCGCAGAGCATGGCACGTGCAAGAGCAGGAAGAATCTTCAGAGAGGTCTGGGCAACATTCTTCTTCTTTTCAGGCAGGCCCCATCATCCCTTCTCCTCAGGATCGTTCGATTCCCTTCCCCCCAGAAGGAGTCGCTGACACTGCGTCTGTCAGTCGTCAGCAGAGGAGGTACTTCGAGATCATTGGGGAACCTGGTTTAGCCCTTCCTCTCCACCATTCCGTGGAAGGGGCTTACCAGGGAGTTTTTCTCTTGAGAAATTCTCCACCCAGCAGGTGACATTCTCGTCTTCGGAGATCTTAAGCCAGTAGAAAGCTGCAAAGTGTGCCATGCGGGCCACTTCGTGGCTGGTTGTCTGGCTTGGATCTCTGGGCATCCTGTTGCGATCCGAGAATTTATCCAAGGAGAGCTCCAGGAAGGTCACGGAAACTTTCCTTCTCTCGGGCACGAGCACCATCGTTTCCCCGCTCACCGAGTTTCGAATTTGTGGGCAAACTCGATGTTGAAGCATTGAGATGCAGTGACCGAGAGGTTCCTCTCGGAAGTCCCAACCATGGATGTCGGCAAGCTCAGACACTCTAACATCCTTGGAAAGATCTTGTTTTGAGTCCAAGGACGGGGAACGAACAGCTTAGAGGTGGAGAAAGTCGAATCACGATTTGCTCCTCCAAAGGCGCTTACATCCAGACCCTACAAGCCTCTAGCGCCTCAACAACAGCAGCCTCGTCAGCCTAGGACATCGGAACCGGGAGGTAAGAATCCTAGAGGGAGCAGCCGAGGCCGCAAACGCTAGGATTGGGAACCCCCCTGCATGGTCCCCAGTGGGGGGATGCCTAAGGTTGCGCGCTCAGGTGGCAGCAACTCGGGGCCGATTCCTGCACGATCTCTTGATCAGCCAAGGATATCGCGTCCCGTTCTTTACATCTCTACCTCCACTGACAGCGAATCCAGTGTCGCTGAGCTCCTATGCCATGGGATCGGCAAAGGGGTTAGCCCTTCGGGCAGAAATCGAAACCATGCTCTAGAAGGATGCTCTCCAATAGGTCATTGACGGCTCCCCCCCCCCCCCCCCCGGCTTCTTCAGTCGACTCTTTCTTGTAAGAAAGCGTCTGAAGGCTGGAGACCTGTCTCGACCTCTGAGCCCTGAACAAGTTTGTCGAACAAACTTCATTCAGTGTGGAACAGCAGAGTCAATCAGGCTTGTAGTGAGACCACAAGACTTCATGTGCACACTGGATCTGAAAGTACTAGAAATTCAGCCTAGACAAAAAGATATACCAGTTCAAGGTGCTGTGTTTCGATCTCTCCACAGCACCGCAGGTGTCCACCAGAATGTTCACCCTGTTATCTTCATGGCCACACAGGAGTGGCATCCGTCTCCTTCGCTTTTTTGATGACTGGCTAACCCAGGCAGTCTCGGAATCGACCCTTCTTCGACACCGAGACAAGCTTCCGGGACTATGCCAAGATCTAGGGATCATGGTAATTCTCGAGAAGTCTTCTGCGCTTCCATCTCAACAACTGGGGTATCTAGGCATGATATTAGTCTCCAATCTCCAAGCCTTCCCATCAGATGACAGGATAGCAAGGCTGAGGAGAGTCGCAGAACCTTTCCTCAGACGAGGAGAGCTTCCAGCCCAATCTTGGTTACGCCTCCTAGGTCACCTTTCCTCCTTGGCCAGGCTAGTTCCAATGGCCGCCTCAGGATGAGATCCCTGCATCGGCAGCCTAAGTCCCTGTGGAATCAAGACAACGATTCCCCGGACATTCTGGTCCCTTTGGGACCTGCGGAACGAATGGACCTGCAGTGGTAGTTGACCTACGGAAACCTTTGCAAGGGAATGGATCTTCTCGTCCTTCCCCCGCATTTGATGCTGTTCTCGGACTTGTCAAAACAGGGGGGGGGGGGGGGGCACGTTCTGAATCAGGCCTATGGTCAGAACCAGAAGGGTACCTCCACATCAATCTGCTAGGAATGAAGGCCGTATTCTGGCCCTTCAACACTTCCAACAGACCCTGGCGAGTCACTCTGTGAACGACAACTCCACGGTAGTGGCTTTTTTTCAACAAGCAGGGAGGTACCTTTTCATAACAACTTTCTCATCTTGCAGTAGAGATACTGAGATGAACTGAAGTCCACTCAATACCCTATCGGCTCGATTCATTCTGGACAAAGGAATGCGCTCTCCGACAGTCTGAGCAGGGCCTCACAGATAGAGAGTACCGAGTGGTCTTCGGCCCCCCCTGGTAGCCAACAAGTCCTGACCTTGTGGACCTGTTTGTGACAGCCTTGAATTTAAAGCTGCCGCTGTACTACTCCCAGTCCTAGACCCCAAGGCACTCTGGAAAGATGCCTTCCTACACGGTGGGACAACATCGACGTCTACGTCTTCCCACCGTTCTGTCTGTTGAGAAGGGGGCTCAACATGACCAGACTATCGGTCAACCTGTCGATGACTCTGATAGCTCCGCTGCGGCATCGTGCAGAGTGATTCCCGGAACTTCTGCTTCTCCTGACGGAACTCCTGAGAGAGCTTCCCCCACGACACGAGCTACTCAAACAACCACACTGCAACATCTACCACAAGCCGTAGCATCGCTTCGGCTTCACGCCTGGAGACCATCCAGCATCTCCTCACAGAGAGAGGCGTTCCGCAACAGGTTACGGAACGGATGTCTCGACACCTGCGAAAGTCATCCGCAGGGGGTCTACCAGGCGAAGTGAAGAGTCTCTGTGGTTGGTGTAGTGGGAGAGGTACCTCTCCCCTTGATGCCACTATTCCAGCAATAGCGGAGTTATTGTATATCGGCGGGAGGAAATGCGCCTTTCGCTCGGCGGTGGAAGCCTATCGCTCAGCCTTAAGCCTGGCCTTCAGGCTGAAAGGATAGACATTTCCTCCTCGCTGGATCTTTCTTCGCTCATACGAAACTACGAACTTACCTGCCCCCAGTCGGAACTGAGACCTCCTCCATGGAACATGGTTCGGGCTTTTAGGGCTCTTAAGAGATCTCCTTGCGAACCATTACGCCAGGCTTCTGATCGTCACCTGTCTTGGAAGACGGTGCTCCTGCTCGCTCTGGCCTCGGCCAAGCGTGTCAGCGAACTCCATGGTCTCTCGTACGACGTCGCCCATTCAAGAGGATAGGTGGAGGTAACATTCAGGTTCGTCCCTGAGTTGGTTACTAGACTCATAATCTTGGAGTCCCGGACCTTTGGTTCGACTCCTTCAGGATTTCGAGTCTCCGTTCTGTAACAGATGACCCAGACCTTCTCCTACTATGCCCAGTAAAGAGTCAGAGGGGTTATCTTAAAGAACAGCTGCAGTTTGTCCTCACGTGCAAGCCCTATTTGGGAGCACAGGGAGGACGGAGAGGAGGGTCATCAAGAATCCCTTTTTAGCCTAGATTCAAAGGGTCATCCATCACGCCCTGAATCCAGACCCTCCTCCGTCACGTCGCCTTAGAGCACACGATGTCAGAGGCACTGCAACGTCCCTGGCCTTCAAGAGGAACTGCTCTGCGACGCAGGTGCTACAAGCCGGAGTCTGGAAGCGTCTAACAACCTTCGCAGCCCACTACCTGCAGGACGTGACCCACAGGAGCCTCGATACGTTTTCTATTGGCCCTGTGGTGGCTACACAACAGCTGGTCTAACCTCAGGCTCCTTAATGGACAGGTAGCAGAAGGTTGAGGGCATTGTTACCCGGTTTTAGACTGCATGAATGAAAGAAGTATGTCTGGCCCTTACTTCTTTCTTCATCCTCCCCTCTCTTGGGGAAAGCAGCATCCTGGGTTCTCTGCATAGCTGACCTCAAACCTCTGCAGGTAAACCATGCTTCCTTGTGTTCTTAGTATTAAGTTGATACTGTCGCGTCCCCCATACCCCGAAGAGGTGGTATTGGGAACGTCCTAGCCTAGAATTCCAGCTAAAGGACTTCAGGTCGACTTCCTAGGACAAGTCACACTTATTCCCTCCACACACAAGCTTATGTAGGCCGCACGTTTCTTGCGTAGCAAGAAACTTGCGAGGTGCAGGGACTCTTTTTCTCGAGTGCTGCTCACTTGGATTCTGAGTCCCCGGGTAAGCCAAAGCCAGTAAGGCTGGGGACTTTCCACCCTACCTAAGGGTAAGTCACCCTATGTAAATAGCGTGGTTTGTATTTCGGTTACGGAACAAATAACAAATTCGGAGATAATTTGTATTTTTCCTAACCATACAAATCTTAGCTATTCACACATTTGCCCGCCAGCCCTGTCCCCCAAGGCAAGTCCTACCTCTAAGTGAAGTGAAGCAGTTCACCGGTGTGTGAGGGGGGGAGGGGTAGCTAGCTACCACTCCCCTACCCCCTTGCTAACTAGCGCGGGGGTGATAAACCCTCGTTAAAATTCTAATGGCTCGTCATTTCAGCTACGCCGAAAGTAAACCCTATGTAAATAGCTAAGGTTTGTATGGTTAGGAAAAATACAAATTATCTCCAAATTTGTCATATTTAAATGCTTCATTATGTCTTGTAGTTTATTTATATCCTATTTCCTTTCCTCACTGGGCTACTTTCCCTGTTGGAGCCCTTGGGCTCATAGCATCCTGCTTTGTTCAACTAGAGTTATAGCTTAGCAAATAGTTGTACTAATGATAATAATAATAATAATTTTTCAATATTTAACTTAGCCGGTGATTATAATAGCTGCAACTCTGTTGCTCGACAGAAAAACTCTACGTAAAAATTCGCCAGCGATCGCTACACAGGTAGGGGGTGTACTCAACAGCGCCATCTGTCGTTCAGATACCCATTACTCATTGTAAACAAAGAACTCAATTTTCTCTCTGTCGGGCTACCGGCAAGACCTACTAATTCGCTGTTGCTAACTGGATTTGTTTTCACAACTATTTGGTGAAGTACTATATTCTAGTTTTGAGCTTTCGCTATGCAGGTGTTTTATCTTCATCTTAAAACTTGAACTCGTTTTGGATAGATTTAATTATGGTGACAAAGAGAGTATGGACTTTCTTTCACTTTTAAATGGCCGACCCTTCCCTTAGACGGAAGTGTGTTTAGGCTTTTAGTAATTATCTTATCACGTTATAGATTTTCCTATATATATTTTATATCTCTCCGCCTTTATTAGGCCTCTTCGATTAACTTTCCATTTTTTATAAACATATAAAAATAAATTTTAATGCTTTGTTTATATAGACCTTTCCTGAGAGTAGGCGGTCCTAACTTGGAACCGAAGTTAATCAACGTTGAGCCCTTTATATCGTCTTTAGCTTTTAAAGAGCTAAGGATTTAAAACTTTTTAAATGTATTTTTTTATGAAAGAATTTCTTTGATAGTCTTCGTACTGTTTTCAAAGATGAACTAACGTTTAGTTTTTTATGCTACGCAGTTGTTGACATTCAGGACGTTCAACATGCGCTCTATCGTTATGATAGAGAGAGAGTGTATCACGGTTTCACTTTGCAGTAAGAGTAAATCGATTCTGACGTTTTGTTCATTCTTTCTTAGCTTAAATGTTTTAAATTCTAATTTAAAGGAACTTTTTATTTGAAAAACCTTTCAGTTTTTTCCTTTAGTCAAATAACATGTTTTTTTTTGACGATATATAATTGGGCTCTTCTCTTAGGTGCGAAATCAAGAGAGAAAGAGAGAGAGAGATAGAGACGGAGGGAGAGAGAGGAGAGAAAACGTTCCGTTCAAGCGGGTAACGTTGTTCTCGTGTTACTCACGTCCCTAGTCGCTGTACGGGGAGGAAGGATAGAACGTTTTTAGGTTTTTATTCTCGTCCCCAGGCTATGTGCGGTGAGAGATTGAAAACGTAGTTATATGAACTAGTGTTTAGTCTCTTTCCCAGCCACTGATTTTTCTTTTTATCTTAAAATATGTTTTCTGTTTTTTGCTGGTATTATGAGCTTGCATTATACGACTAATTTCACAATTACTACCTTTTAATGAAGGGTAGAATTGCGTGTTTCAGGTAGAAATAAGTGCAAAACAGAAAATCGAAGTGATAAAGTGATATGCGCAAAGTGTTACAGTGTTGCGTCCGAGGCGCAAAGTGTTACAGTGTTGCGTCCGAGGGTTCGTCTGTTCGTGCCTGTCGTTCACCTAGTCCGGGACCTCTTAAAGCTCCCAAGCCCAGGGGAGAAGTAATGTCAAACGACTTATGGGTTCGAGAGGCCTTGACCAACGAACAGACGTTTTCCCTCTATGGTATCGGGTGTATCTTACCAAGATCTCCCCTACCATAAGACGAGAGAGACGTTGTTTCTCCTTGCCATCCGTAGGCTTTTCGCATAAGAAACCTGTCACAAGGTTTCGGAGCCCTTAAGCGAAAGTCAGTCCTTTCAGGACAGGTCCAGCGTCCTGGTTACAGCCATTAGGACAGCTCTGACCCTATGCAGTCATCGGATAACTGCTCGCCGCCTAACAAAAGCGTAACACAGACTCCGAGAGTCTTTATTTGTAGGCAAAGTGTTGCGGTCACAGACGTTACCCTCGTCTATTACCACAACCATTTCCGTTGATCCTTAAGGGGTTGTATGGCAAAACATGCAGTATATGCTTGCCTCCCTTATGGAAGACTATTCTGCCGATTAGTCCGTTGAGTCTAGCCGTTTATCTCATCGATATCCTGGCTTTCAGCCAACCTAACGTTCCTTTGTGTTTACTGTTGACGTTGGCGTAGCTTAGTCACGTCAGTCAGGTTGTTTAGAACCACACTCGATGCGGTCTCGTGTGGTTTTTCAGCCGCATTTGGACGTTAGGCCACTGGCTGATGCTCCTGTTGACGTTCAAGACGTTCACTAACAATCGGAGTTGACTTGTTTTGACGCTGTGCGTCAACCTCCGCATTCTAGAGTTGTTTTGACTGCTCAGTCTAGGCAGTCAAAGCAGTCTCGAGTGGACGCTGTGCGTCCTCACGCACCTGTTGTGGTTGACAGTTCAGTTGTTGACAGTTCACAGACTGTCAAGCAGTTACATGACGTTGCGTTCTGGTCCGCTACTAATACACCAGTAAGAGACTCAGCTTTTATCGGACAAGGTTCCTGTAGATGAGGAAGTTGCTGTTCTCCCTCCTACTGATATTCCCTTGAGGACTCTTGTCAGATGGAGAGGAGCCTAAAGCTGCTTAGCCTCCTATGGACTTTAATTAAATCATGATGATTTTTTTTAAGGATCTTCGTCCGGATCTTTTTGTAACTGCTGCTCCTCGTTCGCCTAACGTCAGAGCTTACACTAGGCCTAGCTACTTCGAAGCCGTTGTTTTTAAGCTAATGCTCTCTCGCTCTCCTAGAGAGCGTTACATTGGCTAGGCGACTAGTTTTTCACCAGGAGGAGTTTGGGGGATACAGCCTTTGCTTTCCCTTCTTTTAAACTGGTTTATGGAGCGAGAGTCTAATATGACACAAGAGAAGTTCTCGGCTTGGGAGTTCATGCCTCTGCCCAGATAGACTTCTCAATTCTGGTAGACTCTCCCTGGCGCCTAGCCAGGAGACGCTTCAAGTTTCTTTTACAGGTCAACTTCACAGCTGTTGTCGAGCCTTTGAAGTTTTGCTGTACTATTATGTCACGCATAACAAGGCTTTCAGGGATGGTAAACGGTTCCGCCTCAGTCGCTAACCCCGTCTGTTGCCACACCAGCTCCCGTAGACCCTAAATGGGCTTTGCTGCAAGACATGCAGTCCAAGCTTGCGTCCTTGATAGAGGACTTAAATGCGGAGAAGAACCTTCTGGCCAACAACCTTCCAACCGGTCGGTTGTGCGCCCTGTTGACGCTGAGGTAACCTACTCGCGTCTGCCAGTTGAGGTGGTTACTCCACCGATGCGACCCAGTGTGGGTTGCTAGCCGCACGTTGACATTAAGCGACGCTCGGAGGTGGTTTTTGACGTTCAGGACGTTCAACAACCAGCAGAGGTGACTTGTTTTGACGCAGTGCGTCAACCTCAGCAACCCGGTAGGGTGTTGACTGCACAACCCAGACGGTCTAGACAGTCTCGGGTTGACGCTGTGCTTCCTCGCGCACCCATGGTTGTTGACAGTTCACAGACTGTGCAGCAGTTCCATGATATTGCGTCCGGCTCCGTCACGCATCCACCAGTGCGACCGGATTCAGCGAGCCAGACGTTGCCCACTCCGTTGCCGTTTCCTCATCAGTTTCGGATGAGGAACCCTCTGATGAGGACGTTGCTGAACAACAAGACGATCAGCCCCCAGCCCTGCTATCCATCCAGAAGATGCTGAAGAAGGAACGCTGCTCAGTCAGGCTGTGGATGAGTCTGGTAGGGACGCTGTCATCCGTGGATCAATTTGTGTCACTAGGAAGACTACACCTCCGTCCTCTTCAATACCATCTAGCTTTTCACTGGAAAAAGGACAAGACGCTAGAAGCGGTCTCGATCCCTGTTTCCGAAAAGATAAAGTCTTGTCTGACTTGGTGAAAGGACAATATCAACCTAAGAGAGGGTCTTCCCCTGGCTGTTCAGACTCCCAACCACGTTCTCTTCTCGGACGCATCGGATGTAGGCTGGGGTGCGACATTAGACGGTCGGGAATGCTCGGGGATATGGAACTCGAGTCAAAGGACAATGCATTTCAACTGCAAGGAGCTACTGGCAGTACGTCTGGCCTGGAAAAGCTTCAGGTCTCTCCTTCAAGGCAAAGTGGTGGAGGTGAACTCGGACAACACCACGGCTTTGGCGTACATCTCCAAGCAAGGAGGGACCTACTCTCTGACGTTGTACGAGATCGCAAGGGACCTCCTCACCTGGTCAAAAGGTCTAAACATATCACTAGTAACGAGGTTCATCCAAGGCAACTTGAATGTCATGGCAGATTGTCTCAGTCGGAAGGGACAAATAATTCCAACAGAATGGACCCTCCACAAGGATGTATGCAAGAGACTTTGGGCCACCTGGGGCCAGCCAACCATAGATCTCTTCGCAACCTCGATTACCAAGAGGCTCCCAATATTTTGCTCTCCAATCCCGGACCCAGCAGCAGTTCATATAGATGCCTTTCTCCTAGATTGGTCACATCTAGATCTATATGCATTCCCTCCGTTCAAGATTGTCAACAAGGTACTGCAGAAGTTCGCCTCTCACGAAGGGACAAGGTTGACGCTAGTTGCTCCCCTCTGGCCCGCGAGAGAATGGTTCACCGAGGTACTTCGATGGCTAGTAGACGTTCCCAGTACACTTCCCCTAAGGGTGGACCTTCTACGTCAGCCACACGTAAAGAAGGTACACCAAGGCCTCCACGCTCTTCGTGTGACTGCCTTCAGACTATCGAAAGACTCTCGAGAGCTAGAGGCTTTTCGAAGGAGGCAGCCAGAGCGATTGCTAGAGCAAGGAGAACATCCACCCTTAGAGTCTACCAATCGAAGTGGGAAATCTTTCAAAACTGGTGCAAGTCAGTATCCGTATCCTCGACCAGTACCTCTGTAACTCAAATAGCTGACTTCCTCTTATATCTGAGGAAAGAACGATCTCTTTCAGCTCCCACTATCAAGGGTTACAGAAGCATGTTGGCATCAGTCTTCCGTCACAGAGGCTTAGATCTTTCCAACAATAAAGATCTACAGGACCTCCTTAAGTCTTTTGAGACCACGAAGGAGCGTCGTTTGGTTACACCTGGTTGGAATTTAGACGTGGTACTAAGATTCCTTATGTCAGACAGGTTCGAGCCGCTACAATCAGCCTCCCTGAAAGATCTCACCTTAAAGACTCTTTTCCTGGTATGCTTAGCCACAGCTAAAAGAGTCAGTGAGATTCATGCCTTCAGCAAGAACATCGGATTCTCATCTGAAACGGCTACATGTTCTCTACAACTTGGTTTTCTAGCCAAAAACGAGCTGCCTTCTCGACCTTGGCCAAAATCGTTCGATATTCCAAGCTTATCGTATGGTTGGAAATGAACTAGAAAGAGTCTTATGCCCTGTAAGAGCTCTTAAGTTCTATTTAAAACGAACTAAACCTTTACGAGGCCCGTCTGAAGCTTTATGGTGTTCAGTTAAGAAACCATCTTTGCCTATGTCAAAGAATGCTTTATCCTATTTTATCAGACTGTTAATACGAGAAGCTCATTCCCATCTGAATGAGGAAGACCAAGCTTTGCTGAAGGTAAGGACACACGAAGTTAGAGATGTCGCAACTTCCGTGGCCTTTAAACAAAATAGATCTCTGCGAAGTATAATCGACGCAACCTATTGGAAAAGCAAGTCAGTGTTCGCGTCTTTTTATCTTAAGGATGTCCAGTCTCTTTACGAGAACTGCTACACTCTGGGACCATTCGTAGCAACGAGTGCAGTAGTGGGTGAGGGCTCAACCACTACAATTCCCTAATTCCATAACCTTTTTAATCTTTCTCTTGAAATGTTTTTATTGTTGTTTTTGGGTTGTCCGGAAGGCTAAGAAGACTTTCGCATCCTAGTTGATTTGGCGGGTGGTCAAAGTCATTTCTTGAGAAGCGCCTAGATTAGAGGTTTTGATGAGGTCCTGTTGTATGGGTTGCAACCCTTGATACTTCAGCTCCTAGGGGTCGCTCAGCATCCTAAGAGGATCGCGAGGCTCCGTAAGGAAGACGTACTTAAAAAGGCAGAGTAATTGTTCAAGTCGACTTCCTTACCAGGTACCTATTTATTTTGTTTAGTTATTTTGATAACTTCTAAAATGAAATAAAAATTCTTAGCTCATATGATGTAAACATATTTTGCTGGTCTCTACCCACCCCCCTGGGTGTGAATCAGCTATTATAATCACCGGCTAAGCTAAATATTGAAAAATTTTATTTAGATAATAAAATAAATTTTTGAATATACTTACCCGGTGATTATAAATTAAAGGACCCTCCCTTCCTCCCCAATAGAGACACAGTGGACCGAGGAGAAAATTGAGTTCTTTGTTTACAATGAGTAATGGGTATCTGAACGACAGATGGCGCTGTTGAGTACACCCCCTACCTGTGTAGCGATCGCTGGCGAATTTTTACGTAGAGTTTTTCTGTCGAGCAGCAGAGTTGCAGCTATTATAATCACCGGGTAAGTATATTCAAAAATTTATTTTATTATCAAAATAACATATTAATAATAAAACTGGTAATAATAATGATAATAATGATAATACAGTGATACCTCGGTAGTCGAACGACTCTATACTCGAACAATTCGGAGTTCGACCAAAATTTTCGAGAAATTTTTGCTGCGGTGCTCGACCAAAAATTCGGTACTCGACCAGCCGAACACGTGACGACCGCATGGGCTTTGTGATGATCGCGCCATCTCGGCCACTCTCGCTTGTTCGGGAAGCATCAGTTCTCTCGAGAGCGTCACTCAGACAACGCGCGATCAGCATTCGTTGTGATTTAGTGATTTTCAGTGCTTTTAATTGCTTTTTTAGCTTTCATAATGAGTCCCAAGAAAGTAATGAGTGTTAAGGGGAAGGAGAAGAGGAAAACAGTGCGAACAACGATCGAGTTGAAGAAGGAAATTATAGCGAAATATGAGAATGGTGTACGAGTGTCCGATTTAGCGGTAGAATACGGAATGGCGAAGTCGACCATTTCTACGTTTTTAAAGCATAAAGAAATGATTAAGAAGGCGAATGTTGCAACGGGAGTTACGGCGGTAACTAAGCAAAGGCCACAAGTGATTGAGGAGATGGAAAAGTTGCTTTTAATATTTATTAAAGAAAAACAGTTGGCCGGGGAAAGTGTTAGTGAAGCGTTCATTTGTGAAAAAGCGTTGCATATCTATGAAGAATTAGTGAAGAAAAGTCCGAGTACCAGTGAAAGTGATTCATTTACATTTAAAGCGAGCAGGGGTTGGTTTGAAAAGTTTCGTAATAGAACAGGTATTCGTAATAGAACAGGTATTCATCATTTTCGAAGAATACTGCAGAGGAGGAAGAAACAATTAACAATAGACCAGTTTTTCACAAAAGAAAAGAAAGCTGCTACATCAAAGCCTGTTTCTCCTCCAAAGAAGAGACAAAGAAGAGAAGAAACCCCTGAAATAGATCTGCCCACCCTTTCATTGGAGAGAGAAACAACTCCTGAAGGAGAACTACCCCGCCACATCATGGAAGGGGACTCTCCTTCCAAGCAGTAACCTCCCCCTTCCATCCTCTCCACATCCATCCCTGTATGCCATCGAACCGCTGCTCAAAGGTATGTTCACTACAGTACAGAAAATGGTTTAAAATTGTTTTATTTTAGTACAGTAAATGGTTTAAAATTGTTTTATAGGATTTTCTGACCAATTTCATACACATTTAGATAATTATTGTTGTTTAGGTACACGTTTTATTAATATTTTGGGCCTGTTCGAGTGCTTGGGAACGGAATAGAATATATACCATTATTTCTTATGGGGAAAAAAAATTCGGTACTCGAACAAATCGGAGGTCGAACACGGATCTCGAACGGATTATGGTCGAGTACCGAGGTATCACTGTAGATAATAGATGATGATGCGCTTATTTTGTATCAAAGAGTCATTTACACTTTTCTTGTTCAGTTCCCATTTCAAAAACATTTATAAGTACTTCATGTGAGATTGTGGTCATGGTTGGTAGGAGATGTTCAGTTTATTTTGAACGAACTAAGAACGCTACAGGTTCTGCTTCTAATTGACTAAGTGAGATTGAAATGTTAATTCATCCTCTTTCCAAAAGGAATTGAATTTCTATGTTGGAGGTTTTTGGCTCAAGATCTAGCTAGGTTTGGACCCAAATCTTGTATAACCTTGTAGATTAAGGTGTTATATATTAGGAGTAAGCTTACATCTCTTAAATTTTGCAGAAAGGTGCATTTCTGGTGTTAGATGGACATTATCTAGAGAAATCCTGACTCTAATTGAGATTACTGGTCTATATGTTCTATAATGGCTGCTGTTGTAGTCTTTGTAATTTTTTTTTTTAACAAAATCAAGTTATACATTTCTTTTTCGTTATTGCAGATGTTGTTAGAAACCATTTGTAGATCTGTAAAGAAATAATTTTTCAGATCTTTCCATCAAATTCTAGAGCTAATGAGTGTATAATTCTTATTGGTTTTACGTTTCAAAATTTTTTTGACATATCTTTCCATCACTGGCATCCCACCTCCATTAGAGTGTGGGAGTCAGCAATCTGAGGATCAGGGGAGGATCATAAAAGTAAATAGAATTTTATTTTTTATGCTTATCTGATGTTCACATACATGCCTACCCACCTTGTGATGTCAAGGAATAGGGAATACATGCACCTTCGAAACTGAAGAATGGTAACATATAACATGCTACTTTCCATCAAGTTATTTACCATCAACCACTAGCTTGTATCATTACTTTACAGGGTTCTTGTATCTTTTGAAAGGGAAGAAAATGAGAATTTTTTTTTCTATACTTTTTTGTGGGTAAACTTTGAAGAAGCAATATAGAACATCAGATGAGTATAGAAGTAAAAAAATTATAATTTTTTGTTTTATATTTAGATACTGTTTGTGATTTTGAGTTGGCTTTTGATCTGTTATCCAATATGTATAGTACTCAGATAGTGGTACCTTTAGAAAAAAATTTAAGTTTGAGGACTACTCTTCCGTTATTGCTTTTAATGTTCATGAGATTTTTAATGTTACATATGTAAGGGCAAAATTATTGAGTTGATAATGCTGGTCCATGTGGAGTATTCTGTTTATAGTTTTCTCTTATCAATTTTTTTAAACTCCTAATTTAATATTAACCATTTTTTATTTTGATTTTCGTAGGTTTTAATCATGCTGCAACTCTTCTCTTCATTGATTGCATTAAGAAACATGAAGATATGTTGAAAATGAAGAAGTCTTCAGAAATGTTCTTCCTTATAAAGAAGGAGATGGCCTGTGAAGGGTTTCTATTCACAGAGACTAAACTACGTAAAAAATGGTATAACCTGCTTATATCATACAGAAGAATATTGGAAAGAGCAAATGAAACTGGAGATTTGATATCAAGCTGGCCGTATTATGAGGTATGTTTTTGTTTTTTTTAACTTTGTGGGTAAGTAGTACAGTTACATTCTTGCTTGTGTAGTACAAAGATTAAGGGAAACAAACTAATGTTTTGAATGCACGCATAACTTGAGATCACTAATTTCATCATCAGTTGTTTTCACTCTATGCCTATATATTTTGTTTCCCTTCAATTGTAAATCATTATTGTTTTATGAGTAAAATGTTTTTACAAGGATAGGCTGAGCAATAGTGATAAGAATTTAACTGATGTTTGTTCCTGTTCAACCTCTACTTCAATATCAAAATGCAGCATCAGGATTTTATCCCAGTTGCACATGTGTGCTGAATGGGCTTTCACAACTTACTGTCTGAATTCATAAATCCAAATCCAAATTCATGGTACAAATGAGTCCAAGCTACAGGGTCAACAACTCTTATTGTAGCTATATGCAATAAGCCTCATTTACCACGTTTCTATTACTACACATAGCAAGAAGAGAAACAAGAAGACAGTTACCATCCTGAAAACGGTGACAAGTTAAAGCATCAGAGAATAGAAATTCAGGATTTTTACCTGGAAGGGATTTTTCATTTATGTTCAATTTCCATGTATCCACTGTCAATTGAGGTCACTAGGCTCCCATGAAATTAGATGTGGGTTCCAGCACATGATTACCTCTCTAACACCAGTTAAACAGTAAATATAAAGTTCTGCTGAGAAATGAAATCTCTACAATAAAGTCACCTCATCTACTAAATACATTGCAGGCTTCCCAGCTCTCATCTTACTTCAGCGGATCGTTCTTTACTTTATCTACATTATTCTTTCAACCCATAGCATTGTTGTGTGATTTGACTGACTAGTTGTTGACCTCCTCTGAGATGCAGTAGCCTGATTTGCTGCAGGCCATTCAACCTGAAGGGAATGTCTATCCCCTGAAATTTCATTTTATCCATGGTTTCTTTCGAGGACCATAACTTATGCCTCTTTAACTTACCTTTACTACCTCTTCCCATCTCAACCCTTGTCTAGCACATCTAAGCAGTTTTGTATACAGTGGGGACATCCAGGATATGTCTGCTGACATAAGTATGGCTTTTTCGTTGTTACTTTCTTACTTTTATCTTTATAGACTTATGTCACCCCATACTCCACAACTATTTGCATTTATTTCTCCCTCACTTAGTGGAAAATGGATGTTACTACCTATATTTACAATATGCTACTTTTGTTGATTACTGAAACAAACTTCTACTAAAAAGCCACCTAATATTTCCATATTAGTTTATTATAGCTGGCAGTTGAAACTATTAGAATGCTTAATTAACTTCTGAACAGGCTCAGACTTATATTATTTGAAGTGTACAATGATACAAACTTCACACCTGTAGAAAGCACTCTTATGTTCCAAACTCTGCCATGAGTGTTTCATCATTGTTCTTCAGTAAAGCCTTGCACTAAATATTAGAGGGAATTGGAATTATTGTTTTTTAAACATGATGATGGAGTTTTATGGGCAATTAAATGAGGTAATAGTTTTTAGACCAAGTAAGTTTTATACAGTAATCATGATTGGCAAGGGACAGTGCCCTAGAGACTGACTATATATATCATATGATCAGCGCCCAAGCCCCCTCTCCACCCAAGTTAGGAGTAGGGAGGGCCAGGCAATGGCTGCTGATGACTCAGCAGATTGACCTTTAGGCTCCCCCAAACCCCCTAACCTTAGCTCACAAGGATGGTAAGGTTGCAGACACTAATGGCATTAATGAGACTGAGCAGGACTCGAATCCCCGACTGGTAAACACCAGGCAAAGATGTTACCAATCAGCCCATGTATTTAAACTTAGGTGTATCGATTACAAGATTGAAATTTTAGGTAAGGTATGGCATGCTATTTTCCTTTTAATGAATTCCTGGTCAAGGCTAGTCTCTCTGTTACTTTTCATTGGATCTCTTTTGTCTCTGTCCTACTGTACCACTTCATCTCCACTTCTCTACAAGTTTCGGTTCACTTTTAAGAAGAAATCCTGCATGTGATCCCATTGAGAATCCCAAAACATGACTTGGCCATCTAAGTAGACTATTGTACAATAGATTGATAAGAAGATAAACATTTTGTTTCCCTTTCAAAATCTATTTTAGGAGATGGTGGAAAAAAGCAATATTGTTCTTTTTCATGTAGACAGTGAAATGATATTGTTTACTCTTAAAAACCTTTTTCCTCAACAGGCTATTGACAACATCATTGTCAATACTAAAGTTCTGGCTCAGACAAAGAGAGAAGAGGTACATAGATTTGGAGACTATTCAGAAGCATCTACTTCTAAGGCCTTTCGGGATCACTCATCAGATTACCAATCTATGAAAAAAGGTGAGGAAACTGGAAACGAGAATGAAGTGGAAGAGAATGGTGTTTTAGGTATTTCTAAAGAAAGTGACATTAGTGAACGAAATTTAAAACACGAGTTCTTAAATGTCGTCAACCGCTCCTATATTGAGAAGCATGACAATGATGACAGAGACTTCCAGCGTAACTTTCTAGAAGAATGGGAGAAAAGAGAAATTAGAAGAGAAGAGAGGGATAACATTAAATTAGAAGTCTTGAAAGAAATAGCCAAGTCTCTCAGTGTTATGACAAGTAAACAAGATGAACTATTAGAACTTTTGAAAAATCTGAAATAAAATTTTCTACACCGTTCGTATTCCATTTTTATACAATGAATCTTGTCATAAGAGATTATTTTTCATAATAAATTGTTTGTTTCATCGCATAGATATTTTATTATCCTTCTTCAAGTGTATCATGGTGGTATGCATGAAAGGAAAATTTGGAGGTCAGAATTGTATCAACTTTCTATTAAATTCAGTAGAAGGTTGTGAAAAATTTTTGGTTTCTACACAAATATAAACCCTCGTCCTTTGATAGGAGTTGAGATACTACTGCTAGAGAGTTATGGGGTCCTTTAACTGGCCAGACAGTTCTACATTGGATCATTCTCTCTGGTTACAGTTCACTTTCCTTTTGCCTGCGCTTACACCGAATAGTCTGGCCTATTCTCTACAGAGTCTCCCTTGTCCTCACACACCTGACAACACTGAGATTACCAAACAATTCTTCTTCACTCAAGGGGTCAACTATTGCACTGTAATTGTTCAGTGGCTACTTTCTTCTTGATAATGGTAGAAGAGAGACTTTTGCTATGGTAAGCAGCTCTTCTAGGAGGACACTCCAAATTCAAACCATTGTTCTCTCGTCTTGGGTAGTGCCATAGCCTCTGTATCACGGTCTTACACTGTCTTGGGTTAGAGGCCTCTTGCTTGAGGGTACACTCGTGCACACTATTCTATCCTATTTCTCTTCCTTTTGTTTTGTTAAATTTTTTATAGTTTATAAAAGGGATTTTGACGAAGGAAAAATCTATTTCTGGGCGAAGGACCTGTGTCGCCCAGTGAAATGCTCCTTATAGCACCATTTCTAAGGTGTAAATACTGCTAAATATACCAGAGAAAAAAGTTGCATGGAATACCAGGAATAAACCCAGCTCGCTCACTCTAATTGAGTGTCGGTATAGTAACTGGGGCATGTTAAAACCACTACCAGAGGTCCCTTACCAATTAGTCCTCTCCTTCTTCAATATCCCCCTATACTACGAGGTGTCGTTCTACATCCAACTACTGCCCTCTACTACGACTACCCCCCCCCACCCCTACCACTACCCACGCTTCTTCCCTCATTCCTACTAGCACCCCAAGCTTGGACCAGCCTAGGGTGAGGAAAAAGAGGGGGTGGGTTCACTGGGCGACACAGGTCCCTCACCCAGAAATAGATTTTTCCTTCGTCAAAATCCCTTTTCTGGGCTCGACCTGTGTCACTCCGTAAAATAGTAACAGAGAATTGGTTCCCTAAGCATGGAAATACACATAAAGGCAAGAACTGGAATAAAAGAGAATAATTTTATTAGGGGTGTCTTAATAATAAACCTTAATATACCAATCTCTTAAAGTACAATACCGAGTCAGAGACCCAAAATTTATTGGTAAAAATAGGGAAAAACTTCCATCAAATAAAGAACCTGAAATGTCTAACTATAACAAAAAAGACATTAGTAATATATAAACATCATAACCATGGGGTAAGGTACAATCCAAATGAATGTCAAGGGTAAGGTAGGGAGGATAGGCAAGGCAGGTGTTGCCCCACTCCTTATAAGGAGACAAGGCACTAAAAGGAAAAAAAGAGAAATGAACATAGGACCTTGTTATAATGGTTCTGTTATATCCAGAGGAACCACTTTCCTTGCTGCCACTGTTGCAAATTTTAGGGCTTCCAAAGATTTTAAATAGTGGCGTTTGAATACTGCTGGTGATTTCCAGCCTGTATATCTTTTTAATTCTTCAAAATTCATGTGTTGAAAATAATTGACTGATGTTGCTACTGCTCGGATATCATGGGTATGTGGAACTGAAGCCGGGTTGGCTTGCGTGTTTAATAAAATAAAGAATCTGTTGTCTGATTCATTTTAGGGAAATGGTTCCTCCATGTTCTCTAGTGAACAAAGGGCCTGAAGATGTATTAGGAGTTGTATTCAAATAGGCTTTCAGAGTGTTGACTGGGCGCAGGGATAGATCCTGTGGAAGTGGGACAATCTTCCACGGGGTTCATCTATCCTGTGGGTCTTCATTCTTTGCTAAGAATCGTCTATCTGGAGAGAGTAATATTTCACCAGAAGAAAGAAAGTCAATGTGATCTGACTCTCTAGAGTCTAGATAACGCTGAGAGTTCAGATATTCTGGCTCCTGAAGCTAAATTTATCAAAAATAACGTCTTCTTAAGAAGCGTTATATAAGTGCATGAGTCATTATCAGTATCAGAAGCTAATTCAAGGACATCATTTAAAAACCAGGAAACTGTGTGAGGACGAGTTGCTGGTTTTAATCTAGCACAAGCTTTGGGGATAGATGAAAAATACAAATCTGTAAGATTAATATTGAACCCAAACTGAAATATTTTCTTTAAAGCGGACTTAATTGTACTAATAGTATTAGCGGCTAGTCCCCATTCAAACAAAGTTCTGAAAAAGGTAACTGCCAGATTGACAGTCATTGTCTGAACGTCTGAGTCTTTCAAAAATATTGCTAACTTCCTTACAGCAGAATCATATTGCCTAAGGGTGGATTCTCTCTTGTCCGACTCTAGGAAAAATGTGTTAAGAGGGTCAATATCAGCATCCTTTTGTGCTGCAAATTTCATGAAGTCCATAAAGTTAGGGCACTCTGAATTCTTGAGGAAGCTGACACACTGCGAGTTTGTACTGTTTGTGTTAACTTTGGGTTGGGAATCTGCCAAGGGCGGAGTCTCAGTTTCACCAAGAGAGGAAACCAGTTGCTTTTTGGCCAATTGGGAGCCACTAGAGCAATCTGTCCTTTGAAAGCCCTGAGCCTGTCTAGGACTTTCATCAGCATGTTTTTAGGAAGAAACAGGTAAATCCTCCGCCAGTTGTTCCAATCTATGGACATGGAGTCTGTGGCATAGGCCAGAGGGTCCAGGTTGGGGGCTGCATAACATTATAGTTCGTGGTTGGATTCCGTGGCGAATAGATCTACTTGGAGATCCGAAACTTGTTGGCAAATCCAATTGAATGACTCTTGGTCCAAGGACCATTCCGACTCTAGCGGAGTTGTCCTTGTAAGTGCATCGGCGACTACGTTCCTTACGCCCAACAGGTGAACAGCTGAGAAGTGCCAATGGTTCTTTGTTGCCAATGAAAAGATTGCAATCATCACATGATTTATGTGACTTGATTTGGAACCTCCCCTGTTGATGCAGTGGACTATCACCACTGTCTAGTATTAACCTAATATGTTGTTTCATTGAGGGGGAGAGCCTTTTTAAAGTCAAGAGCAGTGCCATGGCCTCTAGGATATTGATATATAGTTGACAGAATGTCACTGACCACAAACCTTGGACCTTTTCGAATTGGGAGTAACCTCCCCAATCGCTTAGGGAGGCATCTGTATGGATTACTAATACCGGCGGTGGGAAATGAAGAGGTACCGATTTTGCCAAGTTTTTTACTTTCGTCCATGGCTGAAGTCTTTTCCTTAGGATAGATGGAATCCAAGAAATTTTGTCTCCATTTTTGCTCTTTGCTCTGGATCGCCAAACTCGATTGATGTTCTTCAGTTTGGCTTTCAGTAGTGTGTCTGTTCGAAGCAAACTGGAGTGAGCCTAAGATCCTTTCTTGGTTTCTCCGTGATATTAGTTTGTCCTTGAGAAAACTTTTCGTGTTCTTTGCTATCTCTTTCCTCTTTGGGGGAATTGTCGCATTGAATGTATGTATCCAAATGGGACAGATCTAAGATGGCTCTTCATTTGTCTGAGTCTTTCTTCGGCACGCTGAATAAGCGACCTTGAAATTTCAAGCGTTTTACCTCTTTTATTGCATTCTTTAGAAGGAGATCTCTGGCGAAAAGCGTGAGATCTGCCGTTGGAATCTGATAAAAACTGGCCGGTGGAGGGGCCCCTTGTATCCAACTCTCCCCTAGACCCTTTGTTACTATGCTGTGCGCCCATTTGTCGAAAGTCCAATGGCTCTGGAAAAGGTATAGCCTCCCCTCTACTTGAGGAGTCTCATTGGTTTGCAGAAGGTCTGCCACCACGGCTCCCTCGTAAACCTCTGCCCCTCCCGGAAACCCTACCGCCGCCTCTATGGTGAAAGGTTCCCCTAACCCTACTACCTCTCGCCTGCCTATTATACGCGTGAACCACTCCTTGTGATTCAAAGGAAGGGTTATAAGCAGGAGACGTAGAGAACGGAGTAGGTTGTTGAGGTGGCTGGCTTACCAACACATATTGTTGTTGGGGCTGAAGTTTAGAGGTGGAAGGATGGCACACTTGGGATACAGGCAATGCCTGTACTACAGGTTGGGCTTGTGGACCTTGGAAGGTGTGAAACCTCCTCGGTCGTTTCCTGCCTCTTGATTGCGTTCCGGTGGGTTCGAATTTCCTTTTAGGGATGAGACCCCACCTGACTCTCAGGCTCTGGTTGACCCTGGCTGCCTCACTGAGGAAGCTGTTAACCATGTCCTCCGGGAATAGATCTGCTCCCCAGATCGAGGCCTTAATCAATCTGTTAGGCTCATGCCTGATGGAGGCCTCAGGTAAAACGTGCTTCCGGCAAGAACGTCGAGCTACCGCAAAGTCATATGCATCACACTGAAGTGTCTGAAGCAAGGACTTCATCAGGATCTTAAAAAGAGGCTCATCGGCGTAGACCAACAAAGTCATCTCCGCCATCGTGGCTGAGTTGATAGATCTACTCTGCCTGACTCTTGCCTCATATTCTGTCCTAATTAGTGAATCTGGTAGTCTGGGGAGTCGTTCACTGAACTGTGCGGTAGCACAGTCTGGATTCAACTTGCGTGTCGTGAAGGTAGCCGGGGCATCAATCCAGCATTCTTGGTCCCCCGGAAACAGCAAGAAAGTCAGGTCTGTTTCCTTAAGTTGCTGCATGGGCTTGTCTTCCATAGCCGCTTGCAGAGTAAGATCTACCACCTTAGTGGTGCATGGTATAGAGGTCTGCTCCTCTACCACCAACATGGTATATGCACCTTTATGAGGGGTTAACTTAGTGTTAACACAATCCCACTCTGTCAGGGTCCGGACCCAGGTGGACTGAGCCTGCTTCTTTGGGAAGATGACTGTCTCCTTGGGCACCTTATCTACCCTGACTAGCGCGTCCTCTGTCAGGTGCGTGTAACCAGGGAAAGGGAATTGAAAATCCGGCGGGTAGAACTCAAAGTCCTCAATCGGACGGGTACCACAACCCTCAATAGTCAACATGCCCTCGGAGAACAGCGCATGAAGGGCCAACCGCCATGGGTTGTTCTATACGAACGCCGGAAGCTTTGACGCGTCCGGGACCACGAACTGGTGTTGTTGCTGTAGTCCGGATCTCAAGAGATTCTCAATCATGTTCTCCTGATTCTGCAGCCTCTGGGCTAAAGAGTTCATCGACTGAAGGCGATCGGTAATTGGACCAATCTGAGATTGGACTATATTCCCCATCCTCTCCATGAGTTGGCTCGAGAAGGTTACTGGATCAAAAGCCAATTCCGGCAATTTCGCCTTCGAGCTCCTTGCTCTCGACCCTTGGGGTGATGGATTAGTCCTTGCTGAGGCCATCAGCCTATCTACCGCGATAAACGAGGGTTCACTGTACTTTTCTTTTACTCAATATATATGTAAACATGTTTTCATGTTTGTGTATATATTTGAGTATAGAAATCAGTAAGTTTCCTTTTCAGAGTTGTGTTTGTAGTGTACGATATCTCCGTGGAGTCCTTGGCAGTTAGGCCACCACGGCGTAATTTTATGGGTTGCGATCGAGTTTGACTTCGGTCTTTCTCTCTCTTTCTCTCTCTCTCTCTCTCTCTCTCTCTCTCTCTTGAGGTCGTTCACCCTTTTTACTACGTTTTACTACGCCCCTCGTAGCTTCCTTTCCGTGTGGGGGGGTTGCTACGCCGTACGTTTTGTCTCAATTAGTTTATGAATCTAATTGTAGTTGCTAATTTTTCAGCTTGTAAAACGATTCCTTTCGGGGTTTTCGTTCCTTCTTTAGTGTTCATTCATTTTTTAATTACATAATTACATAGTTTCATAATTATAATTGTTATAATTCTGTTTTGGTTACAGCTCTCCTTCCATGAGTGTAAGTGGTTGTGAGGGCACGTGCCTGTTGTGTAATTCTTGTTTCCTTTCCCTCGGGATTCCTCTTCGGAGCCTTCCCGGGGGAATGAATGTGTACTAATGATTTTTGTTTTATTTTTTTACAGTTACCGATCTAGTTTGTTTCTGTAATATGGCAACGGTGTGAGCTGTCTTGTGGAGGCCTGGGGATTCGGCTGTTGCTGCTTCCCCTTTGGATTTTCGTCAGGGGCGTGTCTCCTTCTACTGGAAGTACTCCCGTGACGATTGACAGCTCTCCAGTTCATTTTAGAACTCTCAGGAGGCTTGCCTCCTTGGGTGGGTAACTTTCCTTCCGAGGGAAGTTTTTCCTGTCCAGGCTTGGGTTTTTCCCCTTTTGGGGGGTTCTTCTCTTGCCTTTTTTTTCGTGCGACTATGCTCTTGGTGCTGAGCGGTCACACCTGCAGTTTCGCTCAAGGGGCTGGGCAACTGCAGGAGCCCCTCTTCGGAGGATTGCTCCTTTTAGGTCACTGGCTGACCAGTCTCTTCTACAAAGTGTTTCTCTTTCGTTCGCGAGAGAGTACACTCATAGAGACTCCTCTTTGGAGGTTTCTTCTGCTGCTGTTGCTGTTGGCCTCCTTCGGCTTAAGGCTCACCGTCCGCCTCGTCGTAAGGGCCTCTTATCTCCCTATAAGGGTGCTAAGAGGCGCCTTTTTGAATCTCTGTTTGCAGCCTACAACTCCTTCTTCTTGATCTTCCGCCCTGGTGCAGATGGACAGCAGTCTGATCTCGTCTTCCGACGGGCAACGGTCTTCCCGACGGACAACGGTCTTCCAACGGACATCAGTCTCCCGGCGGAAAGGCAACGGTCTTCCGATGGACATCTGTCTCCCGACGGACAACGATCCCTTCGGGGCAAAGGGTTGCCTCCCACGGGGGTTCTTCCCTTGCGTGTCAGAGTTCCCCTGCGCGCCCTTCTGCTGTGTTCGCTCCTGGTCCTGCTCAGTGTTAGCGCACAGGCGCTCTCCTCCTCATCAGCGCTTCCTGATCGCTAGTGCTCTCCTGTTTGCCAGCGCTCTCCTGTTCGCCAGCGCTCTCCTGTTCGCCAGCGCTCTCCTGTTCGTCAGCGCTCTCCTGTTCGTCAGTGCTCTGATGATCATCTCTGCTGTTCCTGTTGGTTCCTGTTACGCGCCCTGTGCGCCCACGTTCGCCCTCGCGATCTAGAACTTCGCTTCAGGTCTGGGTCAAGGATTCTTCTTCTATGCGCAGGCTTCCACGCGTTGCCTTCTGCTCGTCAGCGATCATCAGCTCGCCAGCGACCTTAGACACGTCAACGTTCACCTGCTCGCCAGCGATCTCCTACGCGTCAACGATCGCCACGCGTGTCAGTTCCCCTGACCACCATCAGTAGCGATCTTGCGCTCGCCTGCTGTGGACTACGATCTCTGGTAGCTGAGTCTTGCCATAGAACTTCCTCCTGCTCGCCAACTCTCACCTTTTCTTCTGTCCTTCTGTGCGCCAGCTTTCTTCATTTGCCAAGCGCACATTTACGCGCCCTTCTTTGCCATGCACCAATGGGCGCCAACGGTGTTCCGACCGTCTAGGATCGCCTGATTAACAGCTGGCTTCAGCGCTCACCTTCCTGATGCACCTGCGCGCCTTCTGTTAGCGCGATGCGTGCTAACCATCACTACTCTCTCTCGCTTTGGCAACCGCCTACGCACCCGCGTGATTCTTCATCTACTCGCTAGCGTTTTGTTAACGCACCACCGGTCGCCAACGCGCCGTCGCTTGCCGACGCGCCATCGCCCACCTGCGCGTCAGCGCTCACCAGCTCACCACCGATCGCCTGTTGATCCACATCGCCAGCGGTCTTCCTCACCCACGCGGCAGCGCGTTTCCTCGCCATCGCGCCAGCGCTTGCGTTCACCGCCTCGGACACGCGCTCATTCACCTGCCCACCCTCGCGCCCATTCGCCTGCGGGCTCACGCGACCGCGCGCCCGCGCGACCGCTCGCCCACACGACCGCTCGCCCGCACGACCACTCGCCCGCGCGACCGATCGCCTGCGTGACCGCTCGCCTGCGCGCCCGCGCGATCATTCGCCTGCGCGTCTGCGCACATGCTCTCCAATGTTCACCTGTGTGCGAACCAACGGTTTTCCATCACGCGAACGGATGGTTTCCCTCGCACGAACCTACGGTGTTCCATCGCGCGAACCTACGGTGTTCCGTCGCGCGAACCGACGGTGTTCCGCCGCGCGAACCGACGGTGTTCCGCCGCGCGAACCGACAGTGTTCCACCGCGCGAACCGACGGTGTTCCGCCGCGCGAACCGACGGTGTTCCGTCGCACTAACGTCGGCTTAATTCTTGCAGTGCCCATTGCTCGTCTATGGGTTATCGCTCACTGACCACCAGCTCTCGCCCTTCCTACCACGCTCGCTCTCCTTCTGCGCTCCTTCGCTCACCTTCGTTTGCATTCCTCTGTGACCGCACATGGGCGCTCCCACTTTCGCCCACGCACAGATCATTGATTTACCATCGCGCTAGCTCCAGGACGATTGCGACCACGATTCCCATTGGGGTTTTCGCAGCATGGCCAGCCCTGGCGAGTTCTTCTGGAGCGTATTTCCAGAACACGGCCTCACCCCGTAAACGCAGAGCGTGGCACTTGCAGGAATAGTTAGAATCTTCAGGGAGGTCTGAGCAACACTCCTCTTTCCAGAACCTGGGTTAGCCCTTCCCCGTCATTCCCTGGAAGGATTTTTGGCGGGGGCTTTCCGTTCGAGATTTCTCCATCGGCCAAGGGGTGACTGTTTACCCCTTCCTCTTCTCCACCTCGTGTAGGGGGCTTACCAGGTCCTTTCCCTCCTCGGTTACGGCCCGAGGTTTGGTTCAAGGAAGCTACAGGAAGATCATGGGTACTTTCCTCCTCTCAGGCTCAGGCACCTTGGCGTTTCGTCGTTAAGTATCTAACTTGCGGGCAAGCTCGATGTTGGACCATCTGGACGCGCTGACCAAGGGCTTCCTTTCGGGTGTCTCATCCGTGGATGTCGACAACCTCAGACACCCTTTCATCCTTGAGAAGAGTTTGTTTGTGCCCAAGGACAGAGACTTAGACAGCAGCTGTGCGGAGGAAATCGACTTCCGTTTTCACTCCTCCAAGGCGCTTTCTTCCAGACTCTGCAGGGCTCCAGCACCTTTTTCTTTCAACCACGTCGGCCTAAGTTATCGGCTACGACAACTGAGACAAGGTGTCCAATTTCAGTTTCCTCCTGTCAGGAACAGATGGCAATGGGAGGCTCTCCCGGGGGGGGCATAGTCCTAAAGGGAGCGGCAGAGTTCACGAACTCTAGGATTGGCACCCCCCCCTTGCAGGTTTCTCACTGGGAGGATGCTTAAAGTTTCTCATCCGGATGACAGCTTCCCGATGCCCATTCTCGCACGATCTCTGTGATCAGCCGTCTCTGTCAGTGAATTCAGTGTCTCTGAACCTCTATGCCATAGGGTCGGCAAGAGTTGCCCGTTGGGGCAGAATGATCCATACCTTAGGAGAAGGTCCTCCATGGGATCATCGACGGCTTCACCCCCGGCTTCTTCAGTCGATCCTTTCTTGTAAAGAAGTATCTGAGTCGGGAGTTCCGTTGTCGACCTCTCAGCTCTGATCAAGTTTGTCGAACAAACTTCGTCCAGCGTAGAACAGCAGAATCGATCAGACTGGTAACGAGGCGACAGGACTCCTTAAACCCTGGATCGGAAGGACGGGTACTTTCAGTTCCCATTCCGTCCATCTTCCAGGGAGCTCGTGGAATTCAGCCTAGACTGCAGGTACTTCTGCTTATGATGCAGTGTGGCGATCCCACCGTGGCATCGCAGGTTTTTTTCCCCAGAGAGCTCTCCCTGCTTTCCTCCTGGCCGCTCAGGTGTAGGCTTCCGCCCCCTTCACTTTTTGGAGGGCTGGTCAACTCCGATAGGCTCGGGTTCGACCTTCTTCAGCACCGGGACAAGCTTCCGGATGCTTACCACAAGTGTGGGTTCATGGTATTTTGCTAGGAGCCTTCTCTCTTCTGCCTCAACATCTGGAGTATCTGGCCATGATATTGAGTCAACGGCCTTACCACGTTGGAAACCCCGCTTCTCGTCCGTCCAGCGAGGTTAAGCAACATCGGTTCTGGTCGGTACTTGGCTGGGTGACCACCTGGGGACGCCAGATTCTGTTGCCACCTCCTCCGAGCCTTCCCTTCAGTTGACTGTGGCAAGGCTGAGGAGAGTCGCAGTACCTGTTCTCTGTCAAGCAGAGCTTTCAGCCCTACCTTGGAACGTTTCCTAGTTCTCCTTTCCTCATTGACCCGTCTATAGTTCCGAACGGTCGCCTCAGGATAAGTTCCATGTGGACCGATCCAAGTTCCGGTGGTTTCAGGCAACGATTAACCGGACTTACTGGCCCCTATGGGACTAGGGGAACTATTAGACCTGCAATGGGTGTTGACCTATGGAACCTCTTGATGGGAGTGGATATTCTCGTCCTTTCCCCACATTCATGATGCTGTTCTCGGACTCGTCAAAAAAAAAAAAAAAAGGCGGAGGGGACATGTTCCGGTCCAGGCCTATGGTCAGGACCTGAAGGATACCTCTCCATCATTCAGGCAGGCTTAGGGGCCGTAGTCTGGCCCCCCTACAGATCCTACAGCTCCTGCCGAGTCGCTCCGTGCGCGTCGACTTCATGATTCTGGTGTGTTCCAACCAGCAGGGGACGCATTTTCACACCTCCACATCTTGCAGTAGAAATACCGAGATGATTGAGATCCTCTCAATACCACCATCGGCTCTCTCATTCCAGGCAGAGGAATGTTCTCTCCGACTATCCGAGCAGAGCCTCGTAGAGAGAGTGTACCTGGGGGTCTTTGGCCTTGAGTAACCAGCAAGTCCTGGTCTGGGGGACCTGATCGCGACAGTTTGGAACCTCAAGCTTCCGCTGTTCTTCCCCCCAGTCTCAGACCCCGAGACTCTGGCAAGATGCATTCCGGTGATGGTGGGTCAACATCGACGCCTGCGTCTTCCCTCCTTTTTGTCTGTGGAGAATGGGTCTCAACAAGACCAGGTTGTCTGTCAACCTTTCAATAGGAGAGCTCCACTGAGACTATGCGCAGAACGGTTTCTGGACCCTATGCTTCCCCTGACGGCACTCCCGGGAGAGCTTCTCCCACAGCACAGACTACTCAAACAACCACACTGCAACATCTTTCACGAACCGGGGCGTCGCTTCGGCTTCATGCCTGGAGACACTACGCCTCCTCCTCAAGAAGAGACAACCCGCTACAGTCGCGGGACGGAGGTCGCGTCATCTGCGATAGTCATCCGCAGGGGTCTTCCAGGCGAAGTGAAGAGTCTTCGGTGGTTGGTGCCGTGGGAGATATACCTCTTCCCTTGAGGCCTCTTCTCCAGCAATAATGGTCTTATTGCCTTTCGGCGGGAGGAAACTCCTTTCCGCTCTCGGCAATGAAGCCTGTCGCTCACCCTTTCCCTAACCTTCAGGCTTAAAGGAATAACTTTTTCCTGCCCGCTGGATCTTTCCTCGCTCATGCGAAGCTACGATCGTCCCTGCCCTAGTCGGAGTGAGACCTCCAACTTGGAGCATGGCTCGAACTTTTTAGTCCCTTAAGAGATCTTCTCAAGACCCTTTACGACAGGCCTCGGATTGTATTCCGTCTTGGGTCTCCTGCTCACTCTGGCCACGGCCAGTGGGTAAGCAATCATCTTGGTCTCGTACGACTCCGCCCTTTCTAAAGGAGAGGGGGAAGCAACATTCAGGTTCGCTCCTGAGTTGTTGGCTAGACTCAGAATCTTGGGGTCCCGGCCCTTCGGTCCAATTCCTTCAAGATTTCGAGTCTCCATTCTGTATCTGATATCCCAAAACCTTCTCTTTCTTGCCAGTAAAGGAATCGAGAGGTTAGCTTTGGGAACAGCTGCAGTTTGCCCTCAGTTGCAGCCGATTTGGGAGCACAAGGAGGACACAGGGGAGAGTCACCAGTATACCTCTTCAGCTCGGACTCAAGGACATTCATCTCGACCTGTCTCGACCCGTCACGTCACCCTACAGCATGATGTTGGATATATCGCAATGTCCCTCGCCTTCGAGTAATACTACTCTGTGACGCAGGTGCTACAAGCTGGAGTCTGGAAGCATCTAATGACCTTCGCAGCCCGCTTCCTGCAGGGCGTGACCTACAGGACTTTCGATACGTTTTTTATCGCTCTGTGGTGGCTACACAACAGCTGGTCTAACCTCAGGCTCCTTTTTGGACAGGTAGCAGAAGGTTGAGGGCATTGTTATCAGGTTTTAGTCTGCATGAATGAAAGAAGTATGTCTGGCCCTTATTTCTTTCTTCATCATCCCCTCTACGGGGAAGCAGCATCCTGGTCTCTGCATAGCTGACCTCGAACCTCTGCAGGTAAACCATGCTTCCTTGTGATCCGATTATTGAGTCAATACTGTCGCGTCCCCCATACCCTGACGAGGTGGTATTATGAACGTCCTAACCCAGAGTTCCTTCTGGAACTCCAGGTCAACTGCCTAGGACAGGTCACACTTCTTCCTTCACACACAAGCTTATGTAGGCCACACGGTTCCTTGCGGAGCAAGGAACTTGTGAGGTGCAGGGACTCCTTTTCTCGAGTGCGTCTCACTCGGATTCTGAGTCCCCTGGTAAAGCCAAAGCCAGTATGGCTGGGGACTTTACACCCTACCTAAGGGGTAAGTCACCCAATGTAAATAGCGTGGTTTGTATTTCGGTTACGGAACAAATGACAAATTCGAAGATAATTTGTATTTTTCCTAACCATACAAACCTTAGCTATTTGCACATATTTGCCCGCCAGCCCTGTCCCCAAGACAAGTCCTACCTCTAAGTGAAAGTGAGCATTCACCTGTGTGAGGGGGGGTAGGGGTAGCTAGCTACCACTCCCCTACCCCCCCCCCCCCAACTAGCGCGGGGGTAATACACCCTCGTTAAATTCTAATGGCTCGCCATTTCAGCTGCGCTAAAAGGTAAACCCAATGTAAATAGCTAAGGTTTGTATGGTTAGGAAAAATACAAATTATCTTCGAATTTGTCATATTAGCTTAATGACCAAGGGGAGGCCCCAATAATGTATGATGCCCTTAAAAGATACCTCCTGGAGCAGTACTCACCATCGCCAGCTGTCCGTATAGCCAAGCTTTTTGAGCCTTCTTAACAGCTGTTGGAAGACCAAAAGGCTTCGCTCGTCATCAGAGAAATGACCAGTATCGCTTGCATGCAACCTACCGCAGATAGCTCTCCTCGGGAAGTTAACCTACTTCGTACCCTTTGGGTATGACTCCTACCCGAACCTGTACCCGCTGCCATCCCTGATGTCGGATGCCATGCTCATGAAACCCCTGATGACCAAAGTCGATGCCTTTATGGAGAGCCCTTCCACCACCTTCAAGATCTCCATCAATGCCTCCACTCTTGACGAAGCCAACGTTAATGCGGTAAGAAACAGACAACCACCCCGTGATATGCTGGAACATGTGGGCACCTTTCCTCAACGTCAGCATCATTTTACTCATATTCACGTTGAGGTAGTAGGTCCCCTACCCACACCACAAGGACATCGTTACTTGTTTACCATCATTAACCACTCCACTTGTTGGCCTGAAGCCATTCCCATGCAAACTGCAACATCTGCCTCATTTACATCTGTTTTACCCCCAAGGTGGATAGCAAGATTTGGTATCCCTGAGCATATTGCTTCTGATAGGGGTACCACATTCACCTCTCAATTGTGGACATCATTAGTGAATCTCCTGGGCATCACCCTACATCAGACAACTGCCTGCACCCTCAAAGTAGCTTTGATGTCCTGCTGTAATGACTCGAACTGGTTTACTCAGCTTCCCATGGTCCTCATGGGATTAAGGACCAATCCAATGGATGTCTTGTAAGCTAAAATGGTATATGTTCATCCCTGCAGAATTTTTCCCATCTACAACCTCCTCTTATAATCTCCCAGAGCCTATGTCACGTTGTGGGAAAATTTACTCCATGCAACCAGACTTACAAGCCCCCAGTGAAGCAACAAAACCAAAAGATTTACACTCCGCAACACACGTCTTTCTGCGCAATGACAGCAAGTCCCTGCTGACACCCACTTACATGGGCTCTTTTCTCATTATCCATCGCACACAGAAGGCTTTCTTAATTAACATTTGTGCCAAAGAAGACTGGGTCTCCACTGATAGTCTAAAACCTGCGTATTTCCTGTAAGATGACGCACCTACAGTTCGCCTCTAAAGCAGGGCGCCCTATTTCACATGTACGGTATGACTTTTTTTTCTTTATTTTTTTTTCAGGGGGAGACATGTATTGCAAGTGTTTCATACATGCTCATACAATGTAATGCTATTGCTTTTATTTATCTCTTGTTATCACTCACACTAATAATAGAACAACTTATTTAAGCTTGCCATCGCATGTTGTAGTTTGTTTGAATTTTTATGACATTCTTGCTCGCAACTGCTTGTATATAAGCTCGTTACCTGTTGAATAAACTTTATTTGCATTCACCTTGCCTCTCCGTTAGTACCTAACGACGGCTTCACACAATTCTGAAGGAGTGTTCAATTCTTTCATTTAACCTTGTTTTGAGTATTGTTCTCCAGCTTGTTCGTGAGTTGCTGGCTCTCATTTTAATGTGTTAGACAAGAACTTGCAGTCTATTAAATTTCTTATTCTTGATCTAGATATTAAACTCTGGTACCATCATTCAGTTAGTTCCATATGCATGTTGCTCAAGAATTTTCATAATTCCGAACACTGTTTGAATTCAGATCTTCTCAGACTGTACCATCGTGTGTTAGGTATGTACTGTAGTTAATTCGAACAGTCATGTCTTTGCCATGATAAGGCTCAATACTGCTAGAAATTTTATTTCTGCTATGATAAGATTATGGAATGATCTTCGTAGTTTTGGCCAGTCACGGGCATATGCAATTCTGCAGGTGTAAAACTCATTACTCATACAGCTTGAAAGAATCTAAGCTTGGTTCATCGAAGCCACCCCCAACCGTTTTGCTCATTTTATCTATGTTGTTTCGTGATTGATGGTCAAACCTGATGGGTGTAGATTTGTTCTCATACAAACCTTTTGTCTTTGAAATATGGATATGTCTTCAGTTAGGTTGGAATAGACCTTGAATCATAAACAAATCTTAAACAAGGTAATTAGTCGAATACAGTTGCAGGAAGGGGAATGCCTTGCTGACCCAACTCTTACAGATTAGCCACTTTCTTATGGCTGCATCTGGTACACATCACACTGCTTTCTCAACTGTTTGATCTTTTCTTACAGTTATTTATGATAATTTATTTTTTGTTTTTGCCAGCGTTCTGGCCTGTAAGCAGAAAAGCAGTGAAAGTGTGTGGGGAAATGAATTTTGTTCCTATGAGGATTTGTATCCTATAGGAACAAAAGTCCTTGTGTACCTTTACGAATTGCTGAGTGTTGTTTTTCATACTCTTTCACGATCCCAGAATCATTACTGGTTCTTGTAATGTAAAAAAAAAAAAGGCCTTGAGAACAGCAATTGAAATGCTGGAAATGAATATAAAAAGAACCAGACAAAGAAAACACCCTTCATTTATTCACAAACTTATAGACAAAGAAAATCGGTGTTGCTGCTCATTTACATTCAGTGGCCTAGATTAATTCAAGGTATTGAAGATTGGAGAAGTGGGCTGTAAAATCAGTAATAAGATACTTGAATGGAGAGTTGGTAAGTTATCTTCAGTTACTGAAGTGTTGGCATGGGGACCTTAGGCTTGTAAACGTCACTGAAGGGGTAGTTGCTTCTCTTCATCACTGGTATGACAAGATTCTGGAAATAAGTGTTTGATATCTGAAGAGGAAACTACCTCTCTCCTTATACATAATACTTGTGTGTTGGGAGAGATAATTAAGGGATTTTGACTAAGGAAAAATCTATTTCTGGGCGAGAGACCTGTGCCGCCCAGTGAAATGCTCCTTTAGCATCATTTCTAAGGTATATAACTGCTATGTATTACCAGAGAAAAAAAGTTGCATAGGAATGCCAGGGATGAACTTAGCTCGCTCACCTAAATAGGTGTCGGTATAAGTAACTGGGGCGTGAAAATCACAACCAGAGGTCTCGTGCCATTTAGATATCTCCTCTTCAAATATCCCCGTTACAACGAGGTGCCGTTCTACATCCGCTACTGAATGCTACTACCACCATCTCCACCCACGCCAACTACGTCACTCCTCATAGCACCCAAGCTTGGGCCCATTCTGGGAGGGAAGCAGAGGGTGGGTTCACTGGGCGGCACAGGTCTCTCGCCCAGAAATAGATTTTTCCTTCGTCAAAATCCCTTTTCTGGGCTCCATCTGTGCTGCTCCGTGAAATAGTACAAGAGAAATGGTCCCAAAGCTTGGAACTAACACCTGAGAGGAAAGTAAATTAAAGTCAAAATATCAAAAAACATGATTTGATACAAATAGTAAATAGAAATACCAAGTATTTCAATGAGTTGATTAATTCCTTATAATAAAGGATAGATGGGTAAGTCAAGTAATTGCAGCAATAATTCCAAACTATGGAAGTAAAAAGTGAAAGTGCAACATAAATCAATAAACTGTAAGATTAAATAATTATTTACAATCCTGAAGGTAATTACAAACATATCAACTCTTGGAAGATTAAGACTATTTACAAACTTGATAAATATAAGAGTGCACCATAAGGATGCAGCCCAGGTAAAAAAAAAAAAAAAAAAAAAAAAACTAAAGTAGGGACAATAAGTAAGGCAGGTAGGAGGAAAAAAGAAGGGTAGAATAAGAGTAAATGGTTATGGATCATGACTTTCAGGAGGAACCACATTCCCTGCTGCCACTGTTGCAAATTTTAGGGCTTCCAAATGTTTTAAATAGTGGCGTTTAAAAACTGCTGGGGACTTCCAACCTGTATATTTAGTAAGTTCATCAAAATTCATATGGTGAAAGTAATTAATAGATGTAGCTACAGCTCGTATATCGTGAACATGTGGGAATGATGCAGGGTTAGCCTGTTTAATGAAATACAGAATCTGTTGTCTGATTCCTTTCAGAGTAATGGTTCCTCCATTCTCTCGAATAAATAACGGCCCTGTGGACTGATTGGAAGTTCTATTCAAATAGGCTTTCAGAGTAGTTACTGGACACAGGGATGGGTCCTGTGGAAGTGGAACAATCTTCCATTGGGACCATCTGTTCTGAGGGTCTTCATTTTTTGCTAAGAACCTTTTGTCTGGAGAAATTAATATTTCTCCTGACGAGAGAAATTCAATATGAACTGGATCTCTGGATAAAGCTGAAAGTTCTGATATCCTGGCACCAGATGCTAGGCTCATTAAGAACAAGGTTTTCCTTAATAATGGAATATAATCACAAGACTCGTTAGGAGTGTCAGAAGCCAATTTAAGCACATCATTGAGAAACCAGGAAACTGAGCTAGGATGAGTTGATGGTTTCAATCTGGCACAGGCTCTCGGGATGGACGAGAAGTATGTATCCGTAAGGTCAATATTAAAACCAATTTGGAAAATCTTCTTCAAGACTGATTTAATTGTGGTAATAGTACTAGCCGCTAGGCCTGATTCAAAAAGAGTTCTAAAGAAGGAGACTGTCAGATTCATAGTCATGACCTCAGCTTTTGAGTCCTTTAAAAACTTTGCAAGTTTTTTGACAGCCGAATCGTACTGTCGAAGGGTGGAGTCCCTTTTATCGGATTCTAAAAATAGGGTATTTTGAGGATCAATATCTGCAGGTCTTTGTGCTGCAAATATTATAAAGTCCATAAAGTTAGGGCACTTTGAATTCTTGAGGAAGCTAACACAATGCGAGTTTGTACTACTTGTGTTAATATTGGATTGGGGATCTGTTGAGGGCGGAGACCCAGTTCCACCAGAAGGGGGAACCAGTTGCTCTTGGGCCAGTTGGGGGCTACTAGAGCCACTTGGCCTCTGAAAGTTCTGAGTTTGTCTAGGACCTTCATTAACAGATTTATTGGTGGGAATAGGTAAATTCTCTCCCAAGTGTTCCAGTCCAATGACATTGCGTCTGTGGCGAAGGCCCGAGGGTCCAGGTTAGGGGCTACATAGCACTTTATTTTGTGGTTGGACTCTGTTACAAACAGGTCCACTTGAAGACCTGGAACCTGAGATAGAACCACTTGAATGACTTCTGGTCCAACGACCACTCCGACTCTAGCGGAGTTGTTCTCGAAAGTGCGTCTGCCACTACATTCCGTATTCCCGCTAGATGAACCACTGACAGATGCTAATGGTTCAATGCTGCCATGAGGAATATTGCTGTCATCACATGGTTTATGTGACCTGACTTGGAACCACCTCTGTTTATACAGTGGACTATAACTTCGCTGTCTAGAATTAACCTGATATGTTGCTTCTTGGCTGGAGCAAGCTTCTTTAGAGTCAAGAGCACTGCCATGGCTTCTAAGACATTGATGTGGAATTGGCGAAGTGTTATTGACCATAGTTCCTGGGCCTTCTTGTACTGGGAGTACCCTCCCCAGCTGGTTAAAGAGGCGTCTGTGTGAACGACCAGTTTTGGAGATGGAAATTTTAACGTAACGGATTTTGCTAGGTTTTTGGCTTTCGTCCATGGCTGAAGTCTCTTCCTCAGAATAGGCGGGATTCGAGCTATTTTGTCTCGACATTTGTTGTTCGCTTTGGAACGCCATACTCGATTTATATCCTTCAGTCTGGCCTTCAGAACTACAGTATGTCTGTTACTGAAGCGAACTGGAGGGCACCCAGGATTCTCTACTGATTTCTCCTGGATGTCAATTTGGCCTTGAGAAAACTCTTTGTATTCTTTGCTATTTCTTTCCTCTTGGCTACTGGGAGACACAGAGTGTGTGTGCGCAGATCCCATTGTAGCCCTAGCCATTGAAACTTCGTCTCCGGGACTAGCCGTGATTTCGCGAAGTTGATCTGAAAACATAAATGTTGAAGGACCTTCATCACTTTGTTTGTTGCCATCAGGCAGGTTTCGACGCTGTTTGACCAAATGAGCCAGTCGTCCAGGTAAGCTACTATTTGGATTCCCTGGGTTCGTAATTCTTGGATTACTGTTTCTGCCAGTTTGGTGAATATCCTGGGTGCTATGTTGAGTCCGAATGGCATTACTTTGAAAGCATATGCCTGGTTGCTTTGAAAGCTTATGCCTGGTTGCCTAACTTAAAACCGAGAAACGGACGAAAGTGCCTTGCTATCGGAACGTGATAGTAAGCGTCTGTAAGATCGATAGAGGTGGTGACGGCCCCACGGGGAAGTAAGGTCCGCACCTGAGAGACGGTGAGCATATGGAACTTGTCACATTGAATGTAAGAATTCAGATGAGACAGGTCCAAGATTACTCTTTGCTTGTCTGAGTCTCTCTTTGGCACGCTGAACAAGCGACCTTGAAATTTCAAGTATTTTACCTCCTTTATTACGTTCTTTTGTAACAGATCTTCCGCATACAGGACTAGTTCTTCCGTGGGATGTTGATGAAAACTGGTTGGTGGAAGGGGCCCTTCTACCCAACTCCACCCCAGACCTTTGGAAATTATTCTGAAAGGTCAATTGCTGAATGTCCAACGGGTCCGAAATAGGTACAACCTTCCCCCTACCTGAGGAGTTTCAATGGTTCACAGTGGATTTACCTCCCTGGGCTCCGCGGAATCCTCTGCCTTTAGAGTAGACTCTTCCGCTACCTCTGTTGCGAAAAGTCCCTCTAGCCCCGCTACCCCTGGCGTGTTTGTAACTATGGAACACGCCCTGTGTCTCAAAGGTAGGGTTAAATGCTGGGGAAGTTGTATAGGAGGTAGATGCGACCTGAGCTTGCGGGACCAACACGTATTGCTGTTGGGGCTGTGCTTTGGATGTTGAGGGTCGACTCCCCTGTGCTACCGGGATGGTCTGGACCACTTGTTGAGACTGTTGGCCTTGGAATGACTGGAAAGGCCTCAATCTCTTCCTGCCTCTAGGTTGGGTACTGGAGGGCTCGAATTTACGCTTGGGAATGACACCCCATCGAACCTTGAGGCTCTGGGTAACCCTCGCAGCCTCACTAAGGACGTTGTTCACCATGTCCTCGGGGAACAAGTCCGGGCCCCAGATTGGGGCTTTGATGAGCTTGTTAGGCTCATGTCAGATAGACGCCTCAGCCAGGACGTGCTTCCGGCGTCTACGTTTGGCCAGGATGAAGTCCTATGTGTCGGACAGCAATGTCTGCAGCAACGAAGTAGTCAAAATTCTGAAAAGACGTTCGTCCTCGTAAACTAAGGAGGACATTTCCGCCATCGTAGCCGAGTTGATGGACCTACTCAGGCGCGTACGAGCCTTGAACTCGAGTCGTATCAGGGAATCTGGGAGTCTAGGTAACCGTTCGCTGAACTGTGCAGAGGCACAGTCGGCGCTCAACTTACCTGCCGTAAACGTTGCTGGGGCGTTAGTCCAGCAATCGTGATCCCCCGGAAAGAGGAGGGAAGTCAGATCCATTTCCCGTAGTTGTGGCAACGGTTTGTCCTCGTTTACAGCTTGATGTGCCAGATCCATCATCTTCGTGGTACAAGGTGTCGGGGTTCGCTCCTCTACCACGAACATCGTGTACGAGCTCTTGTGAGGTGTCAACATGGTGTTGACACACTCCCACTCGTTGAGAGTCCGGACCTAGGCTGACTGTGCCTGTCCCTTGGGGGTATATAACGGTCTCCTTCGGGACCTTATCCAACCTGGGGGACTCGGCTAAGACCCCAACAGCTGTTCTCGGCTCAACTCTTAAAGGGGGGAGTCATGAAGTATCCCGGAGGGGGGGGTGTGGAGGACGAGCGTACTCGACCAAAACAAACATCTGATCTCCGAAGTCTCAAGGAGACATGAGGTATCCCGGGGGAGGGATGACGGTATGGGGGGGGGGAACATGAGGTATCCCAGGAGAGGGATGAGGGGCTGTGGGGGTGATGCTCCACAAGGGGGGGAAACTAGCGAGAACAAGCCACAGGAGGGGGACGAGGTGGTCACGTGGGTCCGCGAGTGGACAGGAGTACCAACCTAGCCGACACAGATCCATGCGATACCAACATATACGAATGATCATAACTAACTGGTAAAAATAAACAAAACAGGAATATAATTAGGTTATGTGGCATGCAGAATAAAGCTGAATAAAGCTAAAATAACTCAGTAAGAGAGGGACACAGGAGAACATTAGAACAAAATGAATGAGGGAAGTAGGCCTAGCCCACCAGGCTCGGGTATGTACCGAACTGGACGGGGGGAACTACGACACAAAGGCTCGATCGGGTAAGGTACCGATCAGTAGAATAACTACGTAAAATAGCTGTAAACCTGGAGTCCCTCTCCAACCAAAAACAGGACCTAACTCTTATAAAGGTAAAAGGAATGAATATGAGCAACAATCCTAGCATAAAAGGCACCAAGACACGGTGCAAAACTGCCTTCAAGGCACTTGGCCTAGAAGGGTAGCAAGGAAGGCCATGACCTAAGATATAAATACGTTCCCGTAAAAATGAAATCACGAAAGCTGAATAAAGCATCGCGTAATGTGACACAGAATTGAGTAAAGGCAAAAAGGTTCGAAACGAGTTACAATTGGTATGGGAGACCAATTGCAAAATGTCAAGAACAAGATGTGGAGGTAGCGAGACCAAGCATGGCATCGTGAGCCGGGACTCCCGATCTCAGAACACGTAAACACTTGAAAATAAAGAATAATAAAGGCATCGCTACCTCCAAAAACTCAAAATCCATAGTTCTAGTACTTAACTTGGATGAGGAAGCTTGAACGTCCGACATCTCTTACCAAAAAAGCACCAAAACAACAAAAGATCACAAGCAAGGGAATGCACAAGTGAACACCGCAGATGCTATGAAAGGAGTGCTGTAGTTGGCGTGGGTGGAGATGGTGGTAGTAGCATTCAGTAGCGTATGTAGAACGGCACCTTGTTGTAACGGGGATATTTGAAGAGGAGATATCTAAATGGCACGAGACCTCTGGTTGTGGTTTTCACGCCCCAGTTACTTATACCGACACCTATTTAGGTGAGCGAGCTGGGTTCATCCCTGGCATTCCTATGCAACTTTTTTCTCTGGTAATACATAGCAGTTATATACCTTAGAAATGATGCTAAAGGAGCATTTCACGGAGCGGCACAGGTGGAGCCCAGAAATGACATTGCCATATAGGAAGCTTTTTTTATATCCTGCAACCTGATTGGTTTCCTCGAAAATGCCAACTCTGGTCATGCCACTGAAGCTTATCTAGAGCAAGTATCTTGGTACAATGTGAACATGATGTAGCACCAATAATAAAAGTAGGACACTTTTAGTGATGCTTCCAGATAGAAAAGTATTTTCATCAAAGAACAGGTTATCCCTAAATTGCTGCTGATAATAATGTTGTTGAAGCGATCTTTGACCAAAATCACCAGACGGATTTCTTGTCTTGGAAAAGAGATACAGACAGATTTCTTATTCATAAATATTCTTTCACTATTCTAGCAGGAAGACAATGAATTCAGATCATAACCTTTATGTTGTGTTGAATGGAAGTTACCCCATTCAGACTGATTGTTGCCTGTCCCTGCATACCTGGTATTGAAAATTATTCATCT
>NC_090725.1:287944062-287949062 GCF_036898095.1 Palaemon carinicauda
GTGCTGGAATGCTGTGGGCTAAAATTTATGTTGAAACCAGGATTTATTCACAAGTCCCAAAATCCACATGCCTTGAAATCCCAAAACAAGAATCTAATGCCCATATATTGGATGAACAATGCTAAAGCGTGGATTACAAAAGTTCTCACATCTTCCCTTCAACGTCCTTTTGTTGATATAGTGCTGAAGGCCACGCAACTGATCTGCATCATGAAGGTATGCAAATCGAATTCTTTGCCCCCAACACCACAGCACTCATCCAACCAATAGATCAAGGTGTTATTTGTTCCTCTAAGGCACTCTACACCCGGACTTCCATGGAGGATCTCATCAGAAGTGTAGATGGGGATGAAGATGACTTCACACTGAAGGCGTATTGGTGTAACTATACGATTGCAACGTGTTTGTAAGATGTTTAAAATGCATTACAGAACAGGAAGCCTCAGACAATCAATTTCCGCTGGAAAAATTTAGCCCCCAATGGTCCATGATTATAAGGGCTTCACTTCTGACGAAGTTCATCGCCCGGCGGGTGGTAAGGCTGTGAAACTGGCAGGAGTGATACAAGAAGAATGCTTCAAGGACATGACTCCTAAAGATGTCAGCGGCCTCGTTGCTTACCTCTCAGACCCGCTAACTGACAAAGACCTCATCGAGATTACAAAGTCAGCTACTTAAGAAGAGTAAGAAGCAGAAGTGCAAAAGAGAGAAACCCAAGAGTCTGACTGTACCGTTGAATGTCTTCCATCCTTGTGCAACATGGCTATGGAATTGTAACAAAGGTTGCAAAATTGGGACAATGACATGGTTTAATCTATGCACTTTTGCAGTCTGATAGTTGGCCCATGTCTGTCTGTAAGGCCAATTTTGGCCAAGAAGAAAAAACAGCAGCAGCAACTCGCCATTGCTACGTTCCTCTCTCGCAAGAAATTGTCAGCTACGCCTTTGCCTTCAGTGGAAGCATCTGTCGAAGCTGAAGAAGTTCAAAAGTGTGTCCCCCCTGACGAAGCACCCTAGGAAGAGGCGCTGTAAGAAGAGCTGTAAAACGCTTATTTGGTCTGCAGTAAACAGCATCATCACCTTCATCACAATTTTTACTGCTCAACTAATTCATCGTCATAGTCATCATTCAAGCCACCCAGCAATATCTTCAAAGGTAAGTAGAATTTCATACTGAGAGAGAGAGAGAGAGAGAGAGAGAGAGAGAGAGAGAGAGAGAGAGAGAGAGAGAGAGAGAGAGAGAGAGAGAGTAAAATTAGAATTGTTTTATGATTGAGTAACTTTTGTTAATGTTTACTGTAACTGATTATACACTGTATACACAAAGAAAATTTTCGTAAATACGAAAGTGTTTACAGTACAATACTATATAAGAGGGATTTTGTATATCTGAGAACAAAGCCCCTAGAATATTATTGGGAGTTGAATAGCAGGACAGGATTAAAAAGAGATTATTTGAGTGCCATATGTGGATGAGATCATAGTGAGGTGTAGATGGATATGGTTTGTGCATGTTCTTCGCATTCCCCAAGAGTGATCAGTTCACCAGATTTTCAACTGGGCTCCTCAAGGCACTAGAAGAGTTGGAAGACACAGGCCTACATGGCTGAGGACTATGAAGCGTGAAGTAGATGATGAAAGAAGTATTGATTTAAGAGCCCAAGATAGACATGACTTGCGAAATCTAACCGAGGCCCTTTGTGTCAATATGTGTAGGTATATATATATATATATATATATATATATATATATATATATATATATATATATATATATATTTATATTTATATATATACACACAGTATATGTTAAAGAAATGCTTTAAGTTCTGAAACGATGTGCGTAAAAAGGCTAAACTGAGACCTCATTTAGAAATAGGTAAGCTGAAGACAAAGGTCATATATAATTTATATATATATATATATATATATATATATATATATATATATATATATATATATATATGTATATGTGTGCGCGCGCGCGCGTGTGTGTGTGTGCGCGCGTGCGTGTGTGCGTGTGCGTGTGTGTGTGTGTGTGTGTGCTGAAATGGAAATAAATTTGTATTGGAATCAGTGTAAGAGATAGGTGGAAAGTTCCTAAAGAAGATAGAGGAAAAGTATCAGAAAACCAACCCCTGATCAAGAAAAGATTGGAAATGAGGGTAAAAAAAAAATGAATATAAAATATGACAATTTTCGCCTTAGCCATATATATCATTTGGATGATCATCAATCATCTAATGCCATAATACATCATTGCATTGGTTCTTATAAATCCTTGAGAGATGGAGATATAGTACTTAAAGTCCTTATTCCCTAAGCCTTGCAAGTGTAAGAAAGTCAAATTCGGTTGAAGCGCTGTCTTCCTTTTGTTTTGCCAAACGAAGGTAATTAGTCGTCGTTACGTGAGAAGATTTGTAAGTGACAATGGCCCAGAATACACTTTTACAGCTCTATAATGAGAGAGTTTTTTTTTATTCCACTATTTCTTTGTGTTTCGTTTGTAGATATTGTGATCGATAGGAGAAGGAACATTAAGAAACCCCCGCTTGGCTGCCAAATCATGTTGGTGGGTTCGAAATGGCTTTGCAATAGTGTCAATGCTTGAAAGACGATACTCTCGCAAGATGATCATTACGAAGAGTCCGTGTTGCATTTTCCTCTTCTCTATTGACATCATTGCTTTTCTTTTATCAAGTTTGCTTGATGGTATGGTATTCTTTATTTTCGTAAACATTTTGTTACTCTTTTGCTACCTTTTTCATGATTTCTGTTTCATTATTTATTGGCTTACGATTGCAATTTGAAAAACAAGCAGTGAATAATTTGACTTTTTCAAAAGTCTTTCTCCAAGACATTAAAAATCAGTTATTGATACACACTAGTCTTGTCTGACCACTTTGCAGAATTCCTTAAATCTTTTAACTGACCCACCACTGATTATTATTTTATGGTACCATTATCGTTATACATTAAAAGTGAAATCCTTTTATTCGAACTTATGATTTCTTCTCTGAGTATATCTCTCTTAATCTCTTTCCAGTAACATGCTTGAGATAATTAAGAAAGACCCAAATCTTCAAATGTCTCATGTTCATCGTCTTTTGCTTTCCTTTTGGCTTCTTTTAAATCATCCTTTTTTCAAGTAATATAATCTTATTCTCTTCTCAATGTCGTCGTCCTAACTCCTGCCATAACAAAACGTATATTTTGTTTCTTGGATAATTCATAAGATGAATGAATTCTTTAAAACATTTCTAAATGAACCATTTGGCATCTATTTAGAATTTTATTGAAATATTATCATTCGACAATGAGCAGTTTATCTCCTGATAATTTCAGACTTGTCTGAGTTTAATCATAAAATGTAAAACGCCTTTTTTTACTATGACATATCTTATAATACTGTAAATTATTTTATATTCATTTGTACCTTCTGTGTGTCTTATATTCGCCTTTCTTTCTACATAAAGCTCACTCTTTTCTTTCAGAGAAAGCTTTTTTTTTTTCCCTCTGTCTTATGTGACTGTTGGTACAGAGAAAAAAATACGAATGGGTGTCTTAAAGAATTTAGGTTAAAGAACACTAGAAATGTATTCAGAGGTTAATACCTTTAATGCAAATCATGCAAAGGAATTATCAAATCAATTCGTTGTGAATTTGGTTTATATTTTGGGGACCTTAAATGACTAAAGCAAAATGATTGAAATACTGGTTTGATGCACAGAAAAGGCAGTGAGACACTTTATGATACGGTTGAGGTTAGTCCAAGCTGGAAATAAAATCTGTGTCACTGATGAAAAATCACTTGAATCAACAATGTCAAAACTACTGCAAATCGTTCAGTGCCTATTTTGCACTTGGTCGATGTAGACGAGACACTTTAGTTATGATAAGCAGCCCTTCTAGGAGGACACTCTAGAATTAATACCACTATTCTCTAGTTTTGGGTAATGTCTTAGCCTCTGTAGCATGGCCTGCTGGCTTGGATTAGTTCTCTCTTGCTTGAGGGTACACTCAGGCACACTATTCTCTCTGTTTCCCTATTTCCTTTCCTCACTGGGCTATTTTCCCTGTTGAAGCCTTTGGGGTTATAGTATCCTACTTTCCCAACTAGGGTTGTAGTTGAGCTAGAAATAATAATAATAATAATAATAATAGTACCAAGACGAAAGGATAACATTCAGATGTGTCGAAGAGATGCTTATGGCTCATGCCAATTCTGGTACATAAGAGCAACTATATTAAAGGGAATCAAAATATACAAGATTATTTGTCTTTACGGCAAAATAATTGATGACAAGTATATTCTCTATCCGTTCAGATTAACAAGATAATCTAACTGGAAAGAGCTTTCAACAACAATTTTAATTTACACTGTGCCTATGAATTTGATCCTAATGCTTTGATCCTAAGGCATTGCCTTCAGTGCGCCTCATGTGATACAATTGGCTGAATTTAATAAAGTATCTTTCCAGTGTCCCTATCTGCAGCCACATCTTGCATATAGCCCCTGACTGGCCTCTCGGTTCTCAATGCCTTGTCAGATGGACCCAACTTCTGTAAATCCACGAATCTATAAGGCCTGTACCTATGCACTTGATCCGCACAAGTCTTGGAAGGTTTCCCGGAATTGAAAGGATTTTCCCAGCTTCTCAGCTATTATATTCTTGATTCTTTGTGAAAGGACTTATTTATTTATGGAATATCAGTTATGCAGGGCTTTGACATTTAAGGAAAACCAAATGGTAAAGCTTGAGCCCTTTTTTGTTAGAATACAATGCAGGGTTTAATGAATTTCTGATGGGATTCGGATGAGTAGCCTATGTCTGTTTAATGGTGACTCTCCGAACAGGCAGGTAAATGCCTTAATGCAACCCATAACTCAAGCTTGGTGGTAGAGTGCTATGATGCATGAGGAAAGTTTGCTTTTTGATCTGGCCGTGAAACTCACCATGTGACTCGGTTGTAAATAGAGACAGATCTTTGTTTGGAGTC
>NC_090725.1:287956562-288016772 GCF_036898095.1 Palaemon carinicauda
TGCTTTCTCTATTCAAATTTTCTATCATATTTAACAATTTCAACATTATTGAATTATGAACAGAAAACTATGTCATCTGAAAAATTTAAGATTCCCCATTAATGTCTTATTCCGATATGTTCCTAATCTAAATTCTTAAAAACTTCTAAGCACGCTGTGAATAATTTAGGAGAGAACATTACCTTTCGATGCTCTTGACATCACGCAGCTAAGATTTCCAAGGTGCTGCCTTTGATGTCCGTAGGAAATATTTCATGGTTCCTGTTTCCTTAAGCATAGTTTTGAAGGATTAATTATTTTAAAATCCTAAGTTTGAATTCTACATCTACATTTCATTTTCACTCAATTGTTGTAATTTTAGGATAATTACTTGCAAATATCTGATTGACTGAATTATATAGACTAACGATTGAAGTCCTTCAAGAGACGGAACATTTCTAATGTTCCAAACTTGATTGCTTAATAATCTTAGTCCCTGGAAAACATTAATGTATTCTAAAGTTATATACGGTGTATACACTTACTTTATATACTGCATCTTTTATATTGAAGCTGTTTTCATCAACGTGGTAGTTACAAAGAAAGGAATTAAGAAAGACCTCTTGGCACATTCATGCTGTAATCCACTCTTCCACATAAGCCAACTCAGTTACCACTCCTTTGTATCTCCCTATCAATTCTTTAATGACAATTCATTCATCTCTACATGTCCCACCCTCTCCGTCATTTACATTCAACCCTTTTCTTGCATTTACATTAGACATATTTCTTTCATTAGCATTCAACATCTCTTTTGTTTGCATTCAATCTGATTTCCATGTTTCAGCAGTCTCTTTGTATATTCCAATATTCGTTTGCATAGATACTCCAAGTTTCCTTATCAATTGTTTACACCCATCCCACTACTTTTCTCACTTCATTTATTTTCCATATTATCTCAACTCTCATTCTACTGACGTCCAAGATATTTCCTCCTACATTCTTTTAAGACTAAGGCATCCATTCTCTTACTGCCTATTTTAACACTCACTGCTCCTTTCCTGGTTCCCTTTTACCTTCAAAGTCGTAACCTTACTTAATATAATTTAAATTTTCTCCTTTTGCAAAGTTTTTGGCTAGTCTCTGAAATTTATTTTCCAAACATCAGCCGTTGCAAAGTCAATTCAAGAACCATATTCTAAATTCTCCCCCTATTTTGTACTCTTCCTTCTTTGGCCATCAACAGCCATGGAGACATAGCATACAAATGTTTTAGTTGTATTTTCACACAAAATAAGCCAATCTCCATCCTGGAAATTCTTAATAGATGCTTCCCATGAATTGTAGAAGTTTTTTTTTATAGTTATCAGCAATTTAGTCCCAATACTAAGTATCCTCAACAAGTTTCGAATTGCCTTTATCATATATATTATAAACTTTGTCTCAGTCAAAGTATACCTTATATAGCTTTCCCCTTAACTTTTAAACTTCTCTCAAAACTGTTTTATAACACATAATTCCCATACCATCTTCTCTGTTCCATTCTTTATCAAAACTTATGTCCCATGTCTTACTTTTTTTCTATATAGTCCTTCTATACCCCTCCCTTGGCTTAATAAGCAATGTTATGCCATTATGCTTCCCAGAACTTCCTCGGTCATTTCTACCCTTATACAAGGCACTTGTATTCCTTTCAGTCATTTGTCTGGACCCTTTACCTCATTAAAACAAACCTTAAACACCCTGGCCAACCACTTAGTCACACTTTCACCATTGTACCTCAAAATTTAAATTTTATCCCAATCAAATCCTTTCATTATTCATATCCCCAAAATACTGGAATACTCACTTATCGATCCAGGACTATTATTTTCTTCAGAGATTATCATTTCAATTGCACCACTTATTTTGAGATCCATTTGCTCATTACCTTTCTCTAGACATATATTTCCTTATAGAATAACTAATTTCTTCCGAGTTCCTTGCTCAACTTCTTTTCATTGCAAGCGTTCTGGTCTCGTATTATCTTGACTAAATTGATCATCTATTTATACTTTTGTGTACAACCATTCTGTATGACATGATCTTCCATCTAATTTCGTATTTTACTCCACTAAACTTCTCATTTTTTCATTCCACCGCTGTTTTTAATCTTCTGAAGTTCCTTAAACCGAAGTATTCCTCTACTGTCTCTACATCCCGTAACGAGATTTTTTCACACTTCATATTTCCCTTTAAATTCTGTATTTAACCCTACCCCATTTGCCCAATTTTCATTCTTTTATGTTCTTACAGCACTTTTTCCTTATCAAACTCATTTATCTTGACTACCCATATAATTACATATTCACCCCTTACCCTCCAGCTTTAATCTATATTTCTCTTAACTTTTAATACAATTATATATACTGTCCCTAAACTCTATGTAGCACACACTCTCAAGTCTTCTGCACGTGAAGTCCATAAGCTTTCATCTGTTATTTTGCTATATCTAGCTAGTACTTTGCCATTTTCCCTCCACTTTATCCTTCAAAGAATAATTAAATATACATCATGTTCAACCTGTTGATCTCGAAGACACATCAACACACAGATCCACTAACTGTAGCACTTCATCTCTTTGTTTAACTCATACATCCCCATCCTCTTGAACTGCTTTTGCTTAACATACTTTACAAACTGTTTATCTTGGTCGTTTCTACCTTCCTTGCCTCACCTGTTTTGTGATTCGCTTCTTTTCTAGCCTTTCCTCATCTGTTATACTTGCCACTAAATACACGCATGACTGTATCACCAGTAAATTAACATTCACATTGTTTTGTATATCTGACTTCTATTTACCACCTGATCTCACTCTTACAAATGTTCTTGTTCTAGCTTATCATCTTACAATTTAAAGTTTTTCTAGTAGTTTATATATATTTTTTGTCACTCACGATTTAACACAATATCACCTGAAGACATCAACAATTCTTAATGCTATTCATAATAACTTTTCTTATCCCACAAACTTGCATCCATATCTCTTGGGCTTAACGTGAATTCTGTCATCACACCATCTTGAGAATATTATTCGTGAAGTTATAACACCTACTGTATATGTCTGAGATGCATGTTCACATCAGACTAGTCTTTTCCCATCTAAATATTCTAACACTAAACTTTTAATCACTATCAACTAGTTAATGTCTACATCACTAATTCACAACAATCTATACATCAGTCTCCTTTTATCAGCTTTACTTAAGTCCATCTATTCCTTATGAAATACTTTGACATTCCTTGGGGCCCCCTCATTCTATTACCTATTTGTACATCTTGTATAAGACTGTAATTCTGATCTTTTGGATTCATGTCTTCTTAGACCGAACCATCTAGTATGTAATACAAGGAATGGAGTCAATTCTATCAGTCTTACTTCTAGTTTTATTAGGCTCAATACAACACAGTATTCTAGAAGTTTCACACCGGCTCTTACCTAATTGTGGTATGATTTTCACAATTGTATAGCTGAATCGGCAGAACTTAAGAAGTTTAAACTTAATTCAAATGGATTTTCTGTTTAGCAGGTTTTTATAAGTATCCTTTCATAGTTTATATGTCATCTGTTTATCATTGTTACTGCAGGTTTCCTCAGAGAAGCCTTTGGGTTTCTCGAAGAAGTATCCCTACGGGGACATCTCAGCAACACATTCGGTGCCTAGGTTGGATAAAAGCCAGGGTTCCACAAAGCAGGTTAACAGTCTGCCTAGATTTGGTATGCTTGCAACTCCCATAGATGCCTCGCTTATAATTGATTTGGTAAAGGCACTGATACCCTTTTTCTACGGTCAGCCTACTCAAGGTTTCATCCCCTATTTTGCCACATCTAGCTAGCATTTTGTCATTTCCCTTTGACTACTCTTCCAAGAATAATGAATTATACATCATATCCAACCTATTGATTTAAATTCTCTACTATTGACCAATTCACTGCTTCCCTTCCTTTCCGTCTTGGGGAATTGTCTGTGGTTGGGCCTTTGGGTTACTAGCTTCCTAGAATGGCTCCAGTGGGTTCTCTTTCTTCTGGTCCTTTGGATTCGGTCATTGCTGGGCCTTTAGGTTACCAGCTTCCAAGGAAGGCTCTAGAGTGGCCTTTCCCTTCCATTCCTCTGGAATTGGCTGTAGCTGGATCTTCAGGGGCCTCTCTCTCTTTTGGTTCTGGGGTTTCGGCTGTGCTGAGCCTCTGGTTTCCAGCGTGCAAGAAAAGGTCCAGGGGAGCTCTTACTTTTATTTCAAGTAATGAAGGCTCAGTAGTGGGAAGGGAAATCAGTAGAAAGGGATTCTGCCATTTGATAACATCAAATTTGAGAAAGTTTCTTCATTTCTGGACTTAAAATGGAGATTCAAAGGTCTACCTTTTTGGCATATCCACAGTTAACCCCATTGAAGGTTGTTCTGATTCCATGCGAGTTTGCTTTAAGTACCTTAGCAGAAGCAGTATCAGATGCTGGGGATTTTCTTCTCGACCACAGTTTGCTGTATGCTTCTGTGGTTGGGATGACAGTGCCAGGCCAGAAACCTTTTTTTTAGCTAAATGGTGAATTTAGCTTCTGAGTCAATGAGAGAGGTGCTTTGTACAGGGGATTTTACCTTGCCCGAGGAATGCAGTCCTTTTTGGGATTATATCCTAAAAGGTTTGAAGGTTTCACGGAACTAAAACGTTTTAGCGAAGTCTTCCTTCCCAAAAAGTGGGACGTTTGATTTGGTGTTTATCAATAGGGTGATCATTTACCTTTAGTCCCAGATTACCGTTGGACTGCAGAATTTAGGTTCTGGTAGACCTTGTTCGATGTTGGGTCTGTCGTGGCTTTTTTTTTTTTTACTGTGTAAATCCATTTACAAAGCCTTACAGATCTTTTAGAGCAAAGTTTGAGGCTAGACACTATGTACCGGCTGCCTTTGATTTGGAGAAGTTGCTGTAGAATATTTTTGGACAGTGATCCGCTGTGCAAATTCTTCTTCCACCAAGCCCTATTGAACAGAGTCAAAGCCAATGCAAGAGGCAAGGGCTATGTCCCTTCCAGAGGATGGTTAAAAGTTTTTTACCCTTCGAAAAGAAGAAGGCTTTCTTTCATAAATCTGTAGCCTATCAGATTCAGCAGTAGACACTAAACCAACTCACAAAGACACCTGCTCCTGATTCCCATCCCAACCCTTGACCTACACCGAAGTTTCATCAAGAGGAGCAAGGACAGCAATGATGTCCCGCCCAAGGTGAGGCCCTATTCCAAGGCCAGTCATACTTTAGCTTTAGAGCAAAGGGAGGCAATCGGAGATCATCCAAGGGAAACAGAGGAGCTATAAATCTCCTAGGGGCAGAGGATCTCGTTAGTGAGGGACTTCAGGTCTGGTGTCATCTCCATCATTTTTGGGATTGTTCAACTTTTTCTTGGTGGATGCAGAGTATAATCTTAATGGGTTTCGGTTGTTCATGGTTATCAAAGCATCCTCCAAAGAAGGACTCCCCAGTGAGAATAGTACTCCTCGACCTCCCTCGTCTCAACAAAAACATGTCTGGCAATTACAGTTAGCCCTCCTTATTTGTGGGGGTTAGGTAACAGAGACAGCCCCGTAGATTGAGAATCCGTGAATGCTTGCTGCCTTAGGGTGGGGCAACTCATAACTTACACACTCACTGGCCATTGCTTATGTATGCTTGACTAACACACTAAATAACCAACTGTACTATCATGGTATTGTAGATCATACTAATTTTTAGAGGTAATTGTACATTATTAATACAGCTTCATTAAAAGATAAGACAACTCATAACACAAAAATCATTGCCACACAACCCTATCTATAAGTAACAACAAAACACTTTGGTTGTATGTGATACTGTAGAGTAAAAAAATCACTAATTGTTGATGGCAGAAATGCATCCAAAGTTAAAAACAAAATACAAACATGTTTTAATGAAGCATAATTATATTTCTAAAACTCATGATTTTTTTAGAATGCGATAATGTGTGCTCAAGTAGTCGGTCAGCTTACGAAATTCTATGCCATTTTCCGCAAGTAATCAAGAAAAGGTTCTTTTAGCACTTGTTGAAGAATTGGTAATGTTACTCCATTATGTAAATGCATATGTGTTAGCTCAAATCCAGCTGATTACCGCCCAATTTCTATAACTCCCATATTATCTAAAGTTTTTGAATGTCTTTTGGCAAAACATCTAAATAGGTTAGCTGAGGGTATTCATCTGTTGCCTAGTTTGCAATTTGGCTTTCGTAAAGGCCTTGGAGCATGTGAGGCCTTTCTTATAATCTTCAATGCTGTACAGAAATCCCTTGATTGTGGTCAGGAAGTTCGTATGATTGGCCTTTATTTTAGTGATGCCTTTAACCATGTTAATCATGAGGACCATGTTTTCAAACTCAAACAGTTGGGAATGGGTGGGACTTTTCCTAGTATCATTATTGAGTTTTTAAGTTATAGATCGCAAAGAGTTTTTGTTGATTTGTTCCTCAGGGTAGTGTTCTTGGACCATTACTTTTCATAAAATATACACATGACATGTGGTTTGACCTAGAAAACAAGTTCATTAGCATATGCAGATGATGCTACTCTTTTTGCATCGATTCCATCTCTTGAATATAGATCTGGGGTTCCTGAATACCGTAATAGAAATTTATCCAAAATAAGTGCATGGTGTAAATTATGGGGCATGAAGTTGAATTCTAACAAAACTCAAAGTATGATTGTAAGTTGGTCAAGGACAGTGTCTCCCCAACACCCAGAACGCAGCATTGGTAATGTTTCTTTAACTTAGTATGATGCTTTTAAAGTTTTAGGTGCAATTATTGACAACAGATTTACTTTTGATGGAAATATTAAGCCTGGCTCTTCTTCATTTGCACTAAAAATTGGCTTATTGAGAAAGTTTTCAAGATTATTTTGTAATCAATCTATTCTAAAGTGTTTTAATTCTTTCATTCTACCTTCTTTCGAGTATTTTTCTCTTGTTTGGTCTGGACAGTAGCATCCTGTTCGTAATGCTAGGTATGCAGTTAATTCTAATAGTCATGCCTTCTCCATCGTAAGGCTCAATACTTCACAGTATTCTAGAAGTTTTATTCCACCTGTCGAATGATCATCCTAATCAGGTACTGTAGATGAATTGGTAGAATTTCAAAAGTTTAAACTTGCAGCAAATGCTTCCATGTTGAACAGGCTGAATTAAGTCTCTTCTTATAGTTCATATATGAAAGTTCTGTTTGAATATTGTTCATCATTATTGTCATCTCCTCACACGCCTATTGACGCAAAGAGCCTCGGTTAGATTTTGTTAGTCATCTCTATCTTGAGCTTTTAAATTAATACTTCTCCATTCATAATCTCCTATTGCACGTTTCATACTCCTCAGCCATGTAGGCCTGTGTCTTCCAATTGTTCTAGTGCCTTATGGAGCCCAACTGAAAGTTTAGTAAACTAATCTCTCCTGGGGGAGTGCAAAAAACATGCCCATACCATCTCCATCTACCCCTCACCATGAACTCATCCACATATGGCTCTTGGGTAATCTCTCTTATAGTTTCATTTCTAATTCTGCCCTGCCATTTACCTCTCAATATTCTTTCGAGGGCTTTATTCTCAAATCTACAAAATCTGTTGGATATTGTTTCATTGTTATACCAGGTCTCATATCCATACAGTAACACCAATCTTACTAAACTGATATATAGCCTGATTTTTCTGTGTAATTTCTGGTGGTTTGATTTCAAAATTTACTTAACCTAGCCATTGTCTGATTTGCTTTTTTCAATCTTTCATTAAATTCAAATTCTAAAGATCCTATATTAGAGATCATAGTTCCTAAATATTTAAATGATTCCATCTCATTAATCCATGCTCCTTCCAATGATATTCCATCTTCCATTCTCTTCATCTGTCTTTCTTCTATTTATCGTAAGCCCAACTTCGTGTGATATTTCATGCAGTCTGGTAAGCAAGCTTTGCAAGTCCTGTGGTGTTCTGCTAATAAGGACAGTGTCATCATCATACTCTAGGTCAGATAATTTCCTATTACCAATCCAGTCCAATCCTTCTCCACCATCCCCAACTGTTCTATGCATTACAAAATCCACGAGGAGGATAAACAACATAGGTGACAACACATTCCCTTGGAGTACTCCATTGTTCATTGTAAATTTGTTTGATAGGACTCCACTAACATTAACTTTGCACTTGCTATGCTCATGAACAGACTATCAAATTTTACACATTTGACAGGAGCTCCATAATAATGCAGGACTCTAAACAAAATTAGCCGGTGCACACTATCAAAGGCTTTTTCATAGTCCACAAATGACATCAAAAGTGGATTTTTATATTCTACGTATTGTCGTACAGCATGTCTTAAAATGAAAATTAGGTCGGTACAACTTTACCATTTCTAAATCCTGCTTGTTCATCTTTCAGCTTTTCATCAATATTTCTATCTAGTCTCTGTAGAACGAGCATACTATATATTTTCATTTTCATGACAACCGACACAAATGTAATGCTGTAGTTATTGCAATCAGTCAGAAATCTTTTTTTTTTTTTTTTTTTTTTTACTAACACTCCTAGCTCCCATTCATCAGGTTTTGCCTCTATACATTCTACAGAATAATTTTGTAAGTATTCTGGGAGTGACTTCATGTTTGGCCAATATCATCTTAGCAGTTATTCCATCGTATCCAGGGACTTTCTATCTCTTGAGTTTTTTAATGATAACTTCGACTTCAAACACACTGAATTCATTCATGGGCACATCAAGGTCTTCCTCAGCTTCAGGTATATCAATCAAATTATTCCCTTCATATCTCCTATTCATAACCTCACTAAAGTGTTCCATCCACCGTTGTCTTTCATAATCTTCTGTTGTTATAACAGATCCATCTCTCTATTTGATGGGTGTATGCTTCTTCTTTGCCCCAGTAGAGATTTCATTAATGATTCTATAAGCAATTCTTACACAATAGCACCTCTCTAGTTCATAGCTTGTCAGCCTCGTCTGCTTTTCTGTCTAAATATTCTCTCCAGTCATTTCTGGCTTTTCAGTTGACCTCAGCATCAATACTGGAATACTTATTATGATCTACCTTGTAATTTTCATTACTTCCTCGAAAACATTCAACTATCAATTTCTGTCTTTGCATTCTTTTTTATAGTATCTCAAGTATCATTTGATATGCATAGTTTTCTCCTTGTAACTGCATGTCCCAAAACTTCACTACCAACTGACTGATATATGCTCTTAATGTCACACCATTCTTTATTAATAGTCTGTCTTTCTTCTCTTAAAATTTCTAAGACTGCAAATCGATTCCTACATTCAATTGCAAAGGTTTCTCTGTGCTCATCTTCTAGAAGCTTAGTTGTATCAAACCTAGGTATTCCATCTTCATTTCTGTCGGATGCTTTCAGTTTTAATTTCAGTGTGGCGATGAGGAGCTTGTGATCGCTACCAATATCTGCATTCCTATAGTTTCCTACATTTCTCAGTGTTCCTCCTCTCTTTATTAATGGCCATGTGATCCATCTGATTTTTGTGATTGCCACATGGTGAAGTCCATGTATATTTGTGGATGTCCTTGTGCTGGAAAAGAGTACCTCCAATAACAAAATTGTTCGTTGAACAGAAACTTGTAAAATGTGCCACATTTTCATTTGCAACTGTGCCAAGACCCTCAACATCCATCACATTCTATAACCTTAATTATTCCTTCCAACTTTAGCATGGAAATCTCCAATCACAATTTTCATCTCTCTCTGGGATCTCATCTATTACACTCTTTAGTTCTTCATAGTATTCATCTTTTCTTTCTTCTAGGGAATAATTTGTGGGTGCATAGCAAACCATAATACTTATATTGCATTGTTTTGATATAAACTTTACAATCAACAATCCTCTATTTACAGCACTCCATTCCGTTGATGCCTTGTCTGCTCATGGTGTCATCATCATTCCTACTCCCTCTCTTCCAACTACACCTGTTCTCCTCTGTAGATATATATATTGCCTTGGTCTAAAATTGCTTTACCAACCCCCTTACAATGCATTTTACTTAGGGCCAAGGTATCCAAACAATATTTCATAAATTTCTTCTCCACTTGCTGTAGCTTCCCAATCTGATTCATGGTTCTAACATTCCAATTACCATTATTCAATTTTGAATGTTGTTACTGTTCTTAACATATTTTGTTTAATTGTTCAATATTTCTCTTGTAGTTTATTTAATTCCTTATTTTATTTCCTCACTGAGCTATTTTTTCCCTGTTGGAGCACTTGGGCTTATAGCATCCTGATTTTCCAATTAGGGTTGTAGCTTATATGGTAATAATAATAATAATAATAATAATAACAAGAGCAATCAGAGATTTCTGTCCTCCACCAAAGGTTAATGGAGTTGTCCATGGCCTAAGATTTATCTTTTGTGGAAATTTCGTCAAAATCCGTCAATTTGTTTTGACATTATCTTTAAAATGGTGAAAAATGGCAATCCTGGTCTGGAATCCATATCCGGATCATCTCCAAAATTTAATGGTGTTATCCACAGATAGATATCAAAATCCGTCAAGTAGTTTTGACGTAATCCTGCTCTTTAAAATTATGAAAAATACAAATCCGGATCATCTCCTGAATTTAATGGGGTCGTCCATGACCTAAGTTCTATCTGTGGTGAAAATTTCATCAAAATCTATTATGTAGTTTTAACGTAATCCTGTCCACAGACTCACAGACAAATAATGATAAAATAATCCTGTCCACTGACATAGACAAATAAATGATGAAATAATCCTGTCCACAGACACCCACACTAATAAATAAACCAGTAAACTGATTAGAAAATACAACCTCCTTAGTGGAGGTAAGAAAAGATGCCTATTGGCATGTTCCCATTGCCCATCACGTCCAACTTACCTAGGCCGTCAGTTTGAGAGGAGGGTGTACAGGTTCAATAGCATTGTCATTTGGCTTTAACATTGCCTCAAGAGTTTTTACAAAATTAGTAGAGATAGTGATAAATCTCATTTATTTGGGCGGAGACAAAAGAATTATGCCTCACTTACACTAATCAGGTTTTGCAGGTTCTAGGTTCCCTGATCAACATTGCAAAGTCGAGACTAATTCCAAGAAGGATATTTCAGTGGTCAAGTCTCAAATGGAATATGTTGAAAGCCACACTAAGCCTTACAAAAGCATTTTAGCAAAGAATTGTAAGAAAGATCAGATCCTTTGTTACAAGTCACTTCTTTTTCAGGCAGTAACTGGAGAAGATTTTAGGATTTTTGTTCAGTTTGCCTCTATAGTCAACCCATTGTTAAAGAACAGGTTGAAAGACCTCACTGGGTAGGGAGAACGGTGGCTCAAAAATTGTTTCAGTACTGTTAGGCTCATTTGCCCAGTTCTTGCAAAAGAATTGGCAGGCCATGGAGAACGCCAAATTCCTTGTTCATGTTAACCCATTGGTCCTTCCCTCGACTATCATGATCCTTCATACAGACGCATCCCGGTCAGGTTAGGGAGGTCATTCAGAGACCTTTGTGTTCGGGAAATGTATTGGAACTGATGGCAGTCTTCCTGAGTTGAAGAAAATTGGTATAAGAAGTAACTCTCATATAAAGATCTTCTTAGACAACAAGGTAGCTGTCTTTTGCATCAGGAGGGGGGATGATCTTGCTCAAGAGCTTCCAATGCAGTGACTTTTTCCATTATGAATTTCCTTCTGAAGAGAAATGTGTTCCTCTCCCTATTCCACCGGTCATGTTCATTCAATGTATTGGCGAACGCCCTATCTAGGCAGACAGTCTTGCTTACAAAATGGACCTTGTACCAGAGGTCTTTTTCAGAGAATTTTTTGCTAGTTTTGGATCTTCAAATATACCTGTTTTTTTTTTTTGTGAGAGAAAACCACAAACTTCCACTTTATGTAGCTCTGAATGTGGACTCAAGCAGTGGCAAGAATGCCTGAATCTGGATTGGAGCAAATGGTTGTTGAATATCTGTTTCCTCCAACAAGTTTGATTTTGAAGATTTTGAATATCCATTATTAATCAGGGACGGCTGTACTATTAGTGCCACTTTTGCCCAACAGCCTGTGGTATCCACTTCTTCAGTGTCTGAGACCAAGAGTGCACCCACTTTGGTCTGCACAGCAGTATCGGAAAGTAAGAACGTGAATTGTCTATGCTGCCTTCTTTCTGACCCAGAACCTTCACAATTGAATTTACTCTCCTATATTTTTTAGAAAAAGTCTCAGCCAAATAACTTGCTTATTTGTTGGCTACATGAGGTCTTCATCTACATGATAATACCAGTCTGGGTGGAAGATGAGAATGGCTTCTTTAAGGAATCAGTCACTTTGTCAGATAACCGCAGATTTCTTGGCTTCCTTTCTGGTACACCTCTTTGAGGAGAGCAGGGTCGGTCCAGCTATCAACTATACTGTCATATAAGTTGTCTTTAACATAACCCCTCGAGTATGCCTTTGACAAGGATCTCGACTTGGACAAGTTTCACAAGATCATTCAGTCCTTTGCTTTGCATAGACCATTTACACCCACTCCTGTGGCTTGGCGTCAGGATAGGGTTCTAGAGATTTTTGCTAGATTAAATAATTCCTCCATCCCCTATAAAGAATTTTTTACAAAAGCTATGTTTTTAATAGCTTAAGCCTCAGGAATAAGAGTCAGTGAACTGGCAGTTTTCTGGAGGAACCAGAAATTCATTACAATAATCCCAGATCTTATTCTGATTCTGACCCCGTATCTCCCTTTTGTAGCTAAAAACGAAAAGCCTTAGTATTCTTGTTTTGATTTATTCAACTACCATTTTTTATCCTATCTATTGAGATCTCTCCTCGTGACATTACGACAGATAGACTTCTTTGGTATCCATTAGCTGTCTGCATGAAATATCTTAATAATCTTGAGCAGCATATTCTAGGATAAATTGTATTTCTGATCTCAATTGCAAATTGTACATTAGAATTTATGTGTATTTTATCTACATCTTCATGCATAAGTTTTAAGTTTGTTTGCCTAGGAAATTTATTTTCTGACATGCGCTGCCTTTGCAAATTTTTCTTTCATTAATTATTGTATATGCCGCACAGTTAGGTTTTATTCTTAGTTATATTCCCTCGGAGCCACAAGATGACTCCTTGTACAATATTCTGTATTGACACCCTACAAGACTACTACAAACAGATAAATCACATTTTCCAATTCCATTATGGCACCTGAGAAGACTGGGTTAGCCTAGAAGGACACATCACCATTTTCTTCAGTTAGGAGAGAGTTGAATAACCTCTCTCCTTCAAACTACCCCCTCCCGTACGTTAGGCCACTTGGAGCGCATGGCGTGAAGTTTAAGTTATTTGCAGATGACACACAATTTTACTTCTCCATATATGATATACATGACACTACTGAAACTCTAAACTGAATCCTTGATAGTGGTAGAGAATGGATGACATTTAAACAACTAAAATTAAATGAGAACAAAACTGAATTCATGGTGGTGGGCAAAAGAAACAGTGCGAGAAACTTAGGCGATATTCAAATGAACATAAATAATGACTCGGTGCCGATATCTAGTAAAGTAGGTGTATTTCTTGACTGTAACCTGTCTCCAAATGTCCAAATAAATAATGTAATAAAAACTGCTGGTTATCATCTGAGAAATATTGTGTTCATAAAAAAGTACCTGGACGAAAATTCTGTAAAGAAACTTGTGATAAACTGTTATTACCAGGATTGACTACTGCAACTATATCTATTACAATTTACCAAAAGTGCAACTTAAGAAATTACAAAACATAATAAACAAAGGAGCAAGATTGATAAAAGGTGTCCCACCTAGAGAAAGGATCACCTCTATACTAATCGATTTACACTGGCTGCCAATTAAAGCAAGAATTGAATTTAAAATATGTACAATAACCCACCAAGTTATCAGAACCGGGCGTCCAAGATACTTAAGAGAATTGCTACATATTGTGCTGCCAACAAATCATGTCGACACAAGAATAATTATAGATGGCTTCAAACTGTTGGAACCTAGATTTATGTCTAGTTTAGGCTCCAGAGCCTTTAAATATGTGGCTCCGAGACTGTATAATAAGCTCCCATGAAACATTCGAATGATTGAAGACATTAAGGCTTTCAAGAGGAAACTGAAGACTTTCTTATTTCATGAGTCTTTTGGCAGTGACGATTTAACAGTAAATGAACAATACGCGTTATGAAACGTTAAATACTCTGAACGAACAAGGTGAAACGACAGTGGAGGTCCTGTAGAGAGTAGGGTTCCCCTGCTGTATGGGACCGGAAAAGCAGCCATCAAAGTAAGTAAGTATAGTAAAGTGTCCAGGTCGTGGTCTCCTAGACCCGTATGGTCCATCCTCAGTAACAGGATCCGCCCTCCCGGCCTTGTTTATCCTGAATAGGAAGAAACCCATTATTCAGACAACAGCGGTTATTACAGGGGAATCTCGAGGACAAGTCCAAGGAGCTACAATTAATCTCAGCAAGCACCCAGTTTGGAGTATACCCGGGCCATTGGTATTTACAACGTGCAAGTTAAAATGGTATCATATGTGGCTATATTCTCTCTTAGAGTTTTCCGAAATTTATTTCTAGATTACTGTCTGGCTTAGAATATTCAGGGTTGCATGCAGAGTTGTAATTTTGATTTTTTATAATCGTACTGACATTAGACACTATTCAATCGATCGTTGTCCGCGTCTTTTTATTAAACCCCTTAATTCATTGGACAATCAAGTAAATCCTTTGTTTAAGGTTTCTGTTTTATTTTGTGTATTCGACTATTCCCTTCATCCTCATTATTGGTGTTATTTGTCGAATCTTATGTTTTGACCAACCCTTGTTTTGTGTTTTAATTTTGTGTAACCTGTTAAGATGACTGTATAAAGATAAGTATAATTTGTAAGAATAAATGTGAGATAGGTGAAGGTAATCTCCAATTTTTTATTTAACCCGTTTATGTCTATTTACCTTTTTTATCGAGAGTTTAGATTGATTTATCAGGTAAATTGCCCAGGTAATTTATTTACTCATTTTGATCCATCCCCGAGAGGTAATTAATATTATTACATGTTCCAACTACATTATTCAAAGGATTTAAGTTGAAGAAACAGTTAGGGATGATTGGTTAAAACGTACAACCAAATGATCTCTTGTAACTGTTGAAGTGAACGATTCTCATTCTAAAATTAGGCCAGTGAACAGATTTTAGAATAAATTTAAAACCCATACCCATGCTAATTTATGCTCTTGCATTCAATTTTTTCCAACACTCAATTTCGGTGTACTATTCTGAACGAAGCGTAGCACCTGAACACTGAGGTGGTACTGGTACTGACGAATCAAGTATATATGTCACTAATTATCTAGACTTAAAATTGTGTGTATGATTAAACAAAACTCAACATTGTAGGTTTTCTCCCTGATGGCATAGAGGTGATGGTCCTCCAATCCCCCAGAGTAGGATCCTAAATTTCCTACACCCTAATTAGCCGACTAATATTCCTTGGGATTCATAAACTTGTGGGTGAAGAGAATATGACTTGGGTTTATTCTGCTTTAATAATGGTAGTTGTTGAAGATTCTCCCAGAATATTGTCACCTAGGAACAGCCTGGAGATCCTTTTTATGGTAGAAGAAGCTTATTATATAACCACAGTTTAATGTTGTTAACATGAAAATATTGCTAGCTGATTTCCAAACCTCATAGTAATGTAAATGGACTTTAGTCATTGGAGCTTTTACCTTTTGGAATAGATATGTGCATCCACGAAAAAAATAAAAGGATAAAGGGTCCATGCATTAAAAAAGGTTGAGAACCACTGTATATAGAGGATTCATTTGGACGAAGATATACTCCAAATCTTCCTTGACAGACAGCCAAAGGACACACCCATCTGCAAGTCTTCCCTCACTTTACCAGTAGCCCTTCATGGCTACAGGCCTTGTTCCTGTCACCTAAGAGACAGAGATGCCATTGATCCTTGAATACCTGACTCTGGACCAGTACTGATGGAGACAAACAATCCTAAGATGGAATCAACATTTCTCAAAGTCTTGTCTCTCATCATAGTGTTCCGTGACCATGAGAATCCAACTAGAGCACCAGTCAAGGGTGGAATGACCTCCATCAACCGTTGCTTTGGTGCTCCTCAGGGTTCGAGGCCTGCCCTTGAACTACCCTGGTCAGAGCTTGGTTCCGAGGAACCTGCTACACTCTAGTAAGATCTTGCCTCCCATGTTCTCCTGACAAAGGTGTTCTACATTCCCAAGGATGCCAGCCCTTCTCTACTTCTAATAGATGCTGCTGTGATAACCCTTTTTCAAGGAACTTCAGTCCAGAGACTTTAGTCAGGGGAACCATGTTTGCAGCATCTGATCATGCTACCATGGAAACCACCTCCATGGTGAGCTTTCAAGCAATTTCCTGGTTAGACCCTTGGTTGGGGGTTCTTGTCTATGTGGCTACTTCTCAGGATTTGGCAAACGTGGAGAATAAGTTCACCAACATGGTTTTGTCATTGGCTAAGCCATCACTTTCTTAGCACAGCAGTTGGTCAACCAATAGACTAACTGGGTACTCAAACTGAGGGATGCAGTAGTTGTCAAGTTTGCTAGGCAAATTGTTCAACGGAAGGCCTTAGAACTGAAGAACATGCTAAGCCCGCTAAGCAGCAGGGCCCCCCCCCAACAACCAGTGGACACCCTCACCTTTGCGATTGATTCAACATGCTTGGGCTAACTCCTATTCTAGCTTCTTATGAGCATGATTGTGGCTGTTCACCAGATCACTCTAGCTCTTTACGATGGGCAGGGGATTGACCCCGTTCTCCTTCTGTACTCCAATAAGCACTCCATTATACAATAATGGCATGTAAGATCCTGCCAAAATGTCCTTGCTTTCTTTCAACAGATTGCCTTAAGAGGAGCTTGCTCTTGCAAGGGATTCCCTGGATGAGTCAGAGGAGGTCAGTTAACACCCTCTTCCCTACCTCTCCCAAGGACCAGCCTCTTCCATGCCCTTGGCCTTTTGAAGACATGCTTGAGATCTATTGTACACTTGCGATTCCAACTCTTGTGATCCAACCCTCCCACTTGTGACAAACAAGACTCGACCACAAGCAGCAAGCTACTGCAAACGTGAAGTCATAGCTTGTGCTCGCCAATTTGAACACCTCTCGTGAGCGAGATTTGGCTTCGTGCACCTACCATGCTCCAGGGTGAGCTCCACCATGCTCCCAACCATCCACTCTTAGGGATCTCGATGTGGAGTGGAAACAAAATATCTTCAAAGCTGCTCTGGGCTCTCGATCTGCCCAGGACAAGGCTGCTTCTTCATCCATTCTTTCCAATGAACCAGTATCGATCCCTTTAACTTCAGGTTTGTCCCAGGGAATTCTAACGTGACCTTTGATCCAAAGTGGCGTAGCACAGTAACATCCTTCTCTGCTCCCACTGCCCCCTCGGTGCCTGTACTTTCATCTTAGGTCCCGCTCAGCCAGCCCTTTCTCAAGTACCAATTTCTCACGTGTGTCAGTATCAGAGGCACATAGATACGGGGAATACAAAACCACACTGATCAAATCCAGACCTTTTTTGGGAAAGAACTTAGGTTCGATTTATAAAAAGAGACATCTTACATCCTGACACTAGTAGGGGATCAAGATCTCCGAGGGAGATCTCTTTTGTAGAGTCTAATAGCCCTTACCCTATCGACGCAGACGGTACACTCTCTCCTACCCTTCCCCTGAGACTTCCTCTGCCTCCTGAGAATGCCCTCAAGCCTCCCAGTCCTTGGAGCCTTCTCAGCTGCGAGAAACAAATGCTCCCTTAGGCTTTTCCTTGAAAGGAATGCAAAGCATCCTTGATTCCTTCATGGAGAAGTCTCAGGGTAGGAAGGACACAGCTTCTCAACCTAAAAATTGGGCCTTGAAAATCCAACAGGTCATAGTGGCTTCCTCAGCACTTTAGCTTAGAGAAGCCCCATCCAGGCTATGAGCCAGAAGGTGATCCTGATTGATGACTTAGATTGCTCAAATGGCGACCAACCGAGACCCGCCAGCCCTAAGCCTCCAACCACAATACTGGGGGAGTCTGACTTTGTCTTCTTGTAGGTCTTGGCTTGCATCGTCAAAGTCAACAGCATTGCAGAACCCACTTACTTAACTCCAGAGGGTCGGGACATACCTATACCTATTCTGTACTGCTTACATACCTAAGCAGTCTAGACTTCTGGAGGGTTCCCTAAGGAAAGTGGACTCGCAGATTTCTGCGAGGGAGGACTCCCCCAGGGCTAGCAGTTCCTTGAGAATACTTCATCCTCCGTTTGTTAGGTAGCGGAAGTATAATGATATCTTGACAGACATCCCTACTCCCCTGCCAATAGACCAGCATTGTCAGCCTTGGCCCAAGGTGCGTCCCCAACAAGTTGGCTTCGCAGCCAGTCACCTTGGCTTCAGGCGAAGCCCTAGTGATGGAGAGGCTTGCAATAGAAACACTTCAGGCCTCTTCCTGGGTGGACCACTAATCTGGCAGACAATGAAGATCTGTCCAAGTCAGAGAGTAAGAAGTTCTTCATGGACATCATTATGACTGGAGCTAGGGCTGTTGAGTTTCTGCCACACAATCTGCCAGGCAGTGGGCCTACTGTGTCCCAAAGTGACAAGATTATTTTCTCTAGGTTCACGAAGCAGTTGCTTCTACGTAACTCTTCTGTCTCCTTTCCATCTTTGTTCCGAGTGAAAAAAGTCGAGGTAGTAACACAGAAATGGAGGAAGGGCAGCAAGCACTCACCACCCCCTCAGGGGCGTTACATTTCAGCCTCCTCTTCAGCGCATTCTGTGCTAAGGCTCAAGGTGAACCACAGCAAGCACATAAGGCCTTCCCAACCCTTTCAAGGAAAAGGCCTAAGAGGAAGGGGAGACAGAGCCTCCAGACAAGGATAACACCCCTACTAGGGGACTATTCCCCCCACATTACCACCAGGGGGGAATGCCTGCTACTCAGGTGGCAGCGTTGGGAGAGCCAAGGAACAGAACCCTGGACAATGTGTTCTTTGTGCAGGATATGTCATACCTTTCATCAACTTTTCCCTTCTCCTGTTTCGTCACTCATCAAGTCCTGTCCCTTGCCAAGGAATCGGCGAAGGATATTGCCTTTCAAGTGGAAGACCTTAAATTCTGTTTACTCATCAGGATACACCAGTTCTGAGTGCTGTGCTTCAGCCTGTCAAGAGCCCCTCGAGTGTTTGCTTTAGTTTCAGCCTGGGCCCACACCAGCAGTATCCGTCTCCTCCACTATCTGGACAACTGGCTGATTCGGGCAGATTTAGGGGAACCCCTTCTCCTACACCAAAACATGCTTCTCGAGTTTTGCCCCGATTTGGGGATCATGGTAAATTTTGAGAAGTTATCTCTGGAACCCAAACAGGATCTGGTAAACAAGAAAATGCACATGAAAACTCAATGGGGGAAGATCTTTCCATCTCAGAGCAGAATTGAAAGGTTAAAAAAAACTGGCTCTTCCCTTTCTAATTTCTAATGCAGAGAGGTCGCTGAGGCAACTACTGGGGCACATAACTTCCCTGAAATGCTTGGTCCCCAATGGTTGCCTCACCATGTGGTCACTTCAGTAGTAATTGAAGAACAGCTGGTCCCAAAGCAGGGATCCTCTGGGGAAACCCATTCCAATAAGACCCAAGCACAGGAAAGATGTGAGTTGGTGGATGCAAGACTCCAACCTTCATAAGTATCCGTCTTTTCACCCCTCCGGATATGATGCTCTTCACGGACATATCAAAGAAAGAATGAGTTGCTCGCCTGCTTCATCACGTGGCCTCCGGGCTATGGTCTGATCCCAAACAGCAGTGCTACATAAACCTCCTAGAATTGAAGACCGCATTTGTAGCCCATCCATAGTTCCAATATCTCCTTACGGGTCACTTGGTAATACTGATAAGTGACAACACTATAGTGGTGGCTTACCTGAACAAACAGGAAGGTACCTTCTCACTACAGCTCTGTCATCGAGCAGAGGACAAGCATATCTCACTTTCAGCCCAGTTTAGCCCAGACAAGAAGAATATCTATACGGACGACCCGAGCCAAAAGACACAGATAGTTGAATCCGATTTGGCTTTGGCTCCTCGTATAGCGACCAAATCCTGACCTGTGGGGTTCGCCTCTAATTGACCTGTTTGCGACATCCCTAAAACAAACTTTCAATATATTGCTTGCCAACTCTGGATCCACAGGCAACGTTTTACTACACCTTTCGGCAACCAAGGGACGACAAGGACGCTTATGCATTTCCCTCGTTTTGTTTGATCCAAAGGCTCCTCAAGAAAGTGAGATCCTCATCCAACCTAAGTATGACACTCACAGCTCTGCTATGGCAACACTCAGTGGTACTCAGCCCTTCTGCTGCTGCTGAAGCAGGTTCCGAGGAAGTTGTTCCCCTTACAGGACCTTCTTCATCAACCTCATGCGAAGATATACAACGGAGGAGTTAGATCCCTGCAACTTCACGCCTGGAGGTTATCCAGCATCTCCTCACTGTAAGAGGTTTTTTTGCAACCAGTGGCAAAAAAGTAGAGGCTATCCTGGAGGGTATTTAGGCTTGCATGGTGTATCAGCTCCTCCATGTTGACCAGTTTTTCTGACATTTTTTGTATAGTCTATGGGTTTGATCAACCACTTTATTTATATGTCTGTACATGTTGTTTTTGTTATCATTCTTGTTAATTTAGTTTTTAAGTATGATGTATCTTTTTCATTACCATTAATTCTTATGCTGTATGGAGACATTGAGCGAAATCCGGGACCAGTATGTCCTAGATTTCGTCAATGTTGTCTACTGTATTGCAATATCTGTGGTCTTCATGCAAATATTCAAGACATTACAGTTGCGTCCAGACAGCATGATATTCTTTTGTGCTCAGAAACTTTGGTTTCTAATATGAGGTACTCATCTGAGCTCCTTATAACTGGTTTTAAGAAGCCAATAATGTTGAAATGCAATGCCATCCCTAGGGCCAGGGGAATGCCGGTGTATATTAGGACTGAATACCCTGCTTCTCATAAGTCCTGCTATGAATGTGGATGTCATGAGATTCAGGTAATAAAAGTTTGTGGCAGGCATAACAACTATTTGTGTTTGATCTACCAGAATCCAGACATGGATGATTCTAACTTCGATTGTCATCTTACCATTATGGCTAAGATACAAGAAGATGATAGAAAGGCCTCTTTTGTCTTTGTTGGTGATTTCAATGCTCACCATAGGGAGGGGTTAAATTCAGTTTCTCCTACCTGTCGCCATGGCTTAAGAGCTTTAGACTTTGCCTCTGTGAGCAAATCATAAGTGAAGCTACTCACAGGTCTGGTAACTGCTTGGACCTCGTATACACCGACTCCCCTGGCGTTATAACAAGTAAGGTTAGTTCTCCAGTTGGGACATAAGATCAGGCCTTGATTTCATTAGTGGTGAAGACTGAGCAGCCTGTCTTGATGTATCATCTCATGTAAGATTTATATGAAATCTCAAGCAGACTAGAATGAGAGTTTGCATGGTTTTTGGGGCTTGAATTGGTCACAATTATACAGTAGTGTTGATCCTGTTGTCTCTGAATGAGAATCTAGTCAACATAATTGATATGTGTATCCCCCTCTTGTGCTAAGGTACCGAGTGAAGGACAAACCATGGTTCAATGATGATTGTAGATGTGCTTATTTGGAGACACAGGAAACCTATCCTCTTTGGAAGGGTAACAGATCAGATTTGACCTGGAATAATTATAGTCAGCTTGAAGCTTTTGCTCAGAGTTTATGCTTCAACTAAAAAGGAATACAATTTAACCTTAAAAGAAACCCTTCTGGTACAGCCCAGGGGCATAAGTGGTGGACTACCCTTAAATCCACACTTTTGGGTAGATGCAACAGTTCCTCCTTTACTTAAACCAGATGGCTCTGTCACTCACAGTCCAAAGGAAAAGGCAACCCTTTTGGCTGATGATTTGGACAGTAAGCAGAGTAATGAAAAATTCAAACTTCTTCATTCCTGTTTTCCTGAAGCTAAACTAAGTAGTTTAGCTTTTTGATCTCATGAAATTAAAGGTCTCTTAATGGACCTTGATGCTTTCGGAGGTTTAGACCTAAATGGTATTTTTCCTTTGTTTTTTATAGACTGCAGATTTCTTAGCTCCTAAGTTATCTGTTATTTTGTGCAAGTTAGCAAGAAGAGGAGCTTTTAGTACTTCTTGGAGAATTGTTAATGTTACTCCACTATGTAAACGTGTCTGTGGTAGCTCAAGTCCAACTGATTACCACCCAATTTCCTTAACTCCCATATTATTTGAAGGTTTTTAATGTCTTTTGGCAAAATGTCTTAATAGGTTTGCTGAAGGTCATCTTCTGTTCCTTAGTTTGCAATTTGGTTTTCGTAAAGGCCTTGGAATATGTGATGCCCCTCTTACAATCTCCAGTGCTGTACAGAAATCCTTTGATTTTGGTCAGGAAGTTTGTATGATTGCCCTTGATTTTAGTGCTACCTTTGACCATGTTAATCATGAGGCCCTTGTTTTCAAACTCAAACAGTTGGGAATGGGTGGGTCGGTCGTTTCTTAGCATCATTATTGAATTTTTAAGTAGTAGTTTGTAAAGAGTTGTTGTTGATGGGCACCATAGTGAGTACAGTATAGTTATGTGATATCCGGTATTCCTCAGGGTAGTGTTCTTGGCCTATTACTTTTCGTACTATATACACATGACATGTGGTTTGGCCTAGAAAACAAGCTTGTTGCATATGGAGATGAGGCTATTTTCTTTGCATCAATTCCATCTCCGAAATGTAGATCTGGGGTTGCTGAATCCCTAAAATTAATGCATGGTGCAAATTATGGGGTATGAAGTTGAATTCTACAAAACTCAAAGTATTATTGTCAGTAGGCCAAGGACAACGGCTCCTCAACATCCAGATGTCAGTATGGATAATGTTCCTTTAACTATGTATGACTTAAAATTTTAGCTGTGATTCTCGACAGGAAATTTACTTTTGAGAAACACATTAGGTCTGTGTCTTCTTCAATTGCACAAAAAAAATTGGCTTATTGAGAGTCTTTTAAGATTTTCGGTGATCAATTTATTTTGAAGAAGTGTTTTAATTCTTTCATTCTACCTTGTTTCGAGTATTGTTCTCCTGTCTGGTCTTCAGGTGCTAATTCCCATCTTAATTTGTTGGACAGGAACTTATAGCTTATTGAATTTCTTATTCCTGATCTAGATATCAATCTCTGGCATCGTCGTTCAATTAGTTCATTATGCATGTTGCATAAGATTTTGTATAATTCTGACCATCCTTTACATTCTCATCTTCCTGGACAGTTCCATCCTGTTCATAATACTAGGCATGCAGTTAATTCTAATAGCCTGGCCTTCTCCATCATGAGGCTCAATACTACACAGTACTCTAGAGGTTTTATTCCAGCTGTGACCAAGTTATGGAGTGACCTTCCTAATCGGGTATTTGAATCAGTAGAACTTCAAAAGTTCAAACTTGCAACAAATATTTTCATGTTGAACAGGCTGATAAAAGTCTTTTTATATTTATGTATGAAGTATTTGTTTTAATGTTGTTAATGTTTTTAGAATATTTTAATTATTCATTGCTTTTCATATTGTTCATTTATTTCCTTTCCTCACTGGGCTATTTTTCCCTGTTGGAGCTCTTGTGCTTTTAGTATCTTGCTTCTCCAACTATGGCTGTAGCTAAGCTAGTAATAATAATAATAATAATAATAATAATAATAATAATAATAATAATAACTAGCAGCTGCAACTTGGGACGGATATTGTTTATGAGATCAACATTGTCCCTCGTTGAAGTCTCTCACTATCACGCAGTTCAATGTAATGTTGCTACATTTAACAGCATATTTAAGAAGACTACATGATAGCTGTGTATTTTCAATTGTAGATATCCCTGTGAAATCTGGCAGGAACAGAGAAACTGTTTCACATTAACCCCTGAAATTTTCATTTGGATATCCTAATTAGTCTAGGAACAATTCATTTCACCACCAATAAACGTTTGCTGTGGCTCTTTTATGGCATATATCAACATAAAAATTGGTATGGACAAAGTAAATATCCATCCCATAAATCCCTGAAAATTTCATTTACATGTATGAAATTTTCTACGAGTAATTTACGGTGCCGCCAAAACTCGGCCACCCGCTGATATTGAAAAATGGCTACTGTGACTTTTCCGTGGCAAGTATCAATACAAAAACTGGTATAAATGTAGTTCACATAACACCCATCAAACCCTGTGAAAATCTTTTGGATATCTGTAAAACTAGTAGTTTGCTCCTCTTCACTGATTTTTTAAGCTAAAAATCGTCGCTTACGAACAAAAGTGACAGCCAGGACATGCCTATAGCAGGTATGAGCATGAAAATTGGCAGGAACTAAGCTTATATATATCTGAATAATCCCTTAAAATTTCATTGGAATATATTTATTGGTATAGGAGTTATTGACTCCACCGCCAAAAATATCAGCTGCTCCCCCACCCAACTGCCTCCGCTCTGAAATCTATGGTTAGGGAATGACAGGGCTATGGGTTGGGTGAGTTTCGTTTGCGAAAATTTTGGCATTTCATATAAGATCACTCACTTCATTCGTGACAATAATAATAATAATAATAATAATAATAATAATACACCAAGGCACCTCCCCCAATTTTGGGGGGCAGCCGACATCAACAATGAAACAAAACAAAAAAAAAGGGGACCTCTACTCTCTACGTTCCTTCAGCCTAACAAGGGACTCAACCGAGTTCAGCTGGTACTGCTAGGGTGCCACAGCCCACCCTCCCACATTATCCACCACAGATGAAGCTTCATAATGCTGATTCCCCTACTGCTGCTACCTTCGCGGTCATCTAAGGCATCGGAGGCAGCAGCAGGGCCTACCGGAACTGCGTCACAATCACTCGCCATTCATTCCTATTGCTAGCATGCTCTCTTGCCTCTCTCACATCTATCCTCCTATCACCCAGAGCTTCCTTCACTCCATCCATCCACCCAAACCTTGGCCTTCCTCTTGTACTTCTCCCATCAACTCTTGCATTCATCACCTTCTTTAGCAGGCAGCCATTTTCCATTCTCTCAACATAGCCAAACCACCTCAACACATTCATATCCACTCTAGCCGCTAACTCATTTCTTACACCCGTTCTCACTCTCACCACTTCGTTCTTAACTCTATCTACTCGAGATACACCAGCCATACTCCTTAGACACTTCATCTCAAACACATTCAATTTCTGTCTCCGTCACTTTCATTCCCCACAACTCCGATCCATACATCACAGTTGGTACAATCACTTTCTCATATAGAACTCTCTTTACATTCATGCCCAACCCTCTATTTTTGACTACTCCCTTAACTGCCCCCAACACTTTGCAACCTTCATTCACTCTCTGACGTACATCTGCTTCCACTCCACCATTTGCTGCAACAACAGACCCCAAGTACTGATTCACCTCCTCAAGTAACTCTCCATTCAACCTTGCACCACCTTCCCTTCTCGTACATCTCATAACCTTACTCTTACCCACATTAACTCTCAACTTCCTTCTCTCACACACTCTTCCAAATTCTGTCACTAATCGTCCAAGCTTCTCTTCTGTGTCTGCAACCAGAACAGTATCATCCGCAAACAACAACTGATTTACCTCCCATTCATGGTCATTCTTGTCTACCAGTTTTAATCCTTGTCCAAGCACTCGAGCATTCACCTCTCTCATCACTCCATCAACATACAAGTTAAACAACCACTGTGACATCACACATCCCTGTCTCAACCCCACTCTCACCGGAAACCAATCACTCACTTCATTTCCTATCCTAACACATGCTTTACTACCTTTGTAGAAACTTTTCACTGCTTGCAACAACTTTCCACCAACTCCATATAACCTCATTACATTCCACATTGCTTCCCTATCAACTCTATCATACTCTTTCTCCAGATTCATAAACGCAACATACACCTTTTGCTAAATATTTCTCGCATATCTGCCTTACTGTAAAAATCTGATTCATACAACCCCTACCTCTTCTAAAACTACCCTGTATTTCTAAGATTGCATTCTCTGTTTTATCCTTGATCCTATTAATCATTACTCTACCATACACTTTTCCAACTACATTTAACAAACTAATACCTCTTGAATTACAACACTCATGCACATCTCCCTTACCCTTATATAGTGGTACAATACATGCACAAACCCAAACTACTGGTACCATTGACAACACAAAACACATTTGTTCCGTAACCGAAATACAAACCACGCTATTTACATTGGGTTTACCTTTTAGCGTAGCTGAAATGGCGAGCCATTAGAATTTAACGAGGGTGTATTACCCCGCGCTAGTCAGCCGGGGGGGGGGGGTAAGGGAGTGGTAGCTAGCTACCCCTCTCCCCCTCACACACCGGTGAACTGCTTCACTTCACTTTTGGCTCGGACGATAGACAGACGTGTCTGTCTTCGTCCTCGCTTGGCAGCCATTATTTGTTTTGTCTTTACTTAATCACTTACTTTTCTTTTACTCAATATATATGTAAACATTTTTTCATGTTTATGTATATATTTGAGTATAGAAATCAGTAAGTTTCCTTTTCAGAGTTTGTGCTTGTGTGTGTAGTGTATGATATCTCCGTGGAGCCCTCGGCAGTTAGGCCACCATGGTGTAATTTCATGGGTCGCGATCGAGTTTGACTTCGGTCTTTCTCTCTCTCTCTCTTGAGGTCGTTCACCCTTTTACTACGTTACTTTTACTACGCCTTAGTAGCTTCCTTCCCGTGTGGGGGGGTTGCTACGCCGTACGTTTTGTCTCAATTAGTTTATGAATCTAATTGTATTTGTTGATTTTTCAGCTTTGTAGAACGATTCTTTTCGGGGTTTTCGTTCTTTCTTTAGTGTTCATTCATTTTTAAATTACATAGTTATATAGTTACATAATTATAATTGTTATAATTCTGTGTTGGTTACAGCTCTCCTTCCGTGAGTGTAAGTGGTTGTGGGGGCACGTGCCTGTTGTGTAATTCTTGTGTTCCTTTCCCTCGGGATTCCTCTTCGGAGCCTTCCCGTGGGAATGAATGTTAGCTAATTATTTTTGTTTTATTTTTCACAGTTACCAATCTAGTTCGTTTCTGTAATGTGACAACGGAGTGAGCTGTCTTGTTGAGGCCTGGGGATTCGGCTGTTGCTGCCTCCCCTATAGATCTTCGTCAGGAGCGTGTCTCCTTCTCCTGGAAGTACTCCCGTGATGATTGACAGCTCTCCAGTTCATTTTAGAACACTCAGGAGGCTCGCCTCCTTGGGTGGGTAACTTTCCTTTCGAGGGAAGTTTTCCTGTCCAGGCTTGAGTTTTTCCACTTTGGAGGGTTCTTCTCTTGCCTTTTTTTCGTGCGACTATGCTCTTGGTGCTGAGCGGTCGCACCTGCAGTTACGCTCAAGGGGCTGGGCAACTGCAGGAGCCCCTCTTCGGAGGATTGCTCTTTTTAGGTCACTGGCTGACCCGTCTCTTCTACGAAGTGTTTCTCTTTTGTTCGCGAGAGAGTACACTCATAGAGACTCCTCTTCGGAGGACTCTTCTGTTGTTGTTGCTGTTGGCCGCCTTCGCCGTAAGGCTCACCGTCCGCTACGTCGTAAGGGCCTCCCATCTCCCTATAAGGGTGCTAAGAGGCGCCTTTTTGAATATCCGTATGCAGCCTACAACTACTTCTTCTTGATCTTCCGCCCCTGGTGCAGATGGACAGCAGTCTGACCTCGTCTTCCGACGGGCAACGGTCTTCCGACGGACAACGGTCTTCCGACGGACATCAGTCTCCCGACGGACAATGATCCCTTTGGGGCAAAGGGTTGCCTCCCATGGGGGTGCTTCCCTTGCGTGTCAGGGTTCCCCTGCGCGCCCTTCTGCAGTGTTCTCTCCTGCTCAGTGTTAGCGCACAGGCTCTCTCCTGCTCAGTGTTAGCGCACAGGCTCTCTCCTGCTCAGTGTTAGCGCACAGGCGCTCTCCTGTTCATCAGCGCTTTCCTAATCGCTAGTGCTCTCCTGTTCGCCAGCGCTTTCCTGTACGTCAGCGCTCTCCTGATGATCGTCTCTGCTGTTCCTGTTACGGGCCCACGTTCGCCCTCGCGATCTAGATCTTCGGTTCAGGTCTTGGACAAGGACTCTTCTTCTACGCACAGGATTCCACGCGTTGCCTTCTGCTCGCCAGCAATCACCAGCTCGCCAGCGACCACAGACACGTCAACGTTCGCCTGCTCGTCAGCGATCTCCTACGCGTCAACGATCGCCATCGATCTGCCACGCGTGTCAGTTCCCCTGGACACCATCAGTAGCGATCTAGCGCTTGCCTGCTGTGGATCACGATCTCCGGTAGCTGAGTCTTGCCGTAGATCTTACTCCTGCTCGCCAGCACTCACCTTTACTTCTGTCCTTCTGTGCGCCAGCTTTCTTCAATCGCCAGCGCACATCTGCGCGCCCTTTTCTGCCATGCACCAATGGGCGCCAACGGTTTTTTCTGACCGTCCAGGATCGCCTGATTAACAGCTTGCTTCAGCGCTCACCTTCCTGATGCATCTACGCACCTTCTGTGCGCGATTCTTCGCATGCGTGCTAGCGTTTTGTTAACGCACCACCGCTCGCCAACGCGCCATCGCTTGCCGACGCGCTATCGCTTGCCAACGCGCCTTCACTCGCCTACGGGCCATCGCTCGCCAGAACGCGCCATCGCTCGTCAACGCGCCATCGCCCGCCTACGCGCCATCGGTCTCCCGACCGCCTGCGCTCACTCGCGCGCCCACGTGCCTGCGCGTCCACACGTCCACGTGCCCGCGCGACCGCACGCCCACGTGCCTGCGCGCCTACGCTCATGCGCGCCCGCGCACATGCACTCCAATGTTCGCCCGCGCGCGGACCGACGGTGTTCCGTCGCGCGGACCGACGGTGTTCCGTCGCGCGGACCGACGGTGATCCGTCGCGCGGACCGACGGTGATCCGTCGCGCGGACCGACGGTGTTCCATCGCGCGAACCGACGGTGTTCCATCACGCGAACGTTGGCTTGATTCCTGCAGTATCCATTGCTCGCCTACAGGTCATCGCTCGCCGACCGTCAGCTCTCGCCCTCCTTCTGAGCTCCTTCAGGCACTTTCGTTTGTGCTGCTGCGTGCCCGCGCATGGGCGATTCCACGTTCGGCCACGCGCATGGGCGCTTCAACGTTCGGCCACGCGCATGGGCGTTTCCACGTTCAGCCACGCGCATGGGCGCTTCCACGTTCGGCCACGCGCAAACCATTGATTTACCATCGCGCGAGCGCCAGGGCAATTGCGACCGCGATTCCTGTCGGGGTTTCGCAACATGGCCAGCCAGGCGAATCTTCTGGAGCGTATTTCCAGAACACGGTCCTCACCCCGTAAATGCAGAGCATGGCACATGCAAGAGCAGGAAGAATCTTCAGGGACGTCTGAGCAACATTCTTCTTTCCAGAACCTGGGTTAGCCCTTCCTCGTCATTCCCTGGAAGGGTTTTGCCAGGGAGCTTTCCGTTCGAGATTTCTCCGTCGGCCAAGGGGTGACTGGTTTACCCCTTCCTCTTCTCCATCTCGTGAAAGGGGCTTACCAGGTCCTTTCCCTCCTCGGTTGCGACCCGAGGTTTTGTACAAGGAAGCTCCGGGAAGATCATGGGTACTTTCCTCCTCTCGGGCTCAAGCACCTTGGCATTTCGTCGCCAGGTTTCGAACTTGCGGGCAAGCTCGATGTTGGACCATCTAGACGCAATGACCGAGGGCTTCGTCTCGGGTGTCTCATCCGTGGATGTCAACAAGATCAGACACTCTTCCATCCTTGGGAAGAGCTTGTTTGTGCCCAAGGACAGAGACATGGACAGCGGTTGTGCGGAGGAAGTCGACTTCCGTTTTCACTCCTCCAAGGCGCTTTCTTCCAGACTCTGCAGGGCTCCATTGCCTCTTTCTTTCAGCCTCGTCGGCCTAAGTTATCGGACCGGCTACGGCAGCTAAGACAAGGTGTCCAATAGCAGTCCCCTCCTGTCAGGAACAGGTAGCACGGGAGGCTCTCCCGGGGGGCATAATCCTGGAGGGAGCGGCAGAGTTCACGAACTCTAGGATTGGCAACCCCCCCCCCCCCTTGCAGGTCTCACGCTGGGAGGATGCCTAAGGTTACTCATCCGGATAACAGCTTCCCGATGCCGATTCCTGCACGATCTCCGTGATCAGCCAAGGATATCGCGCCTGCCGTCTCTGTCAGCGAATTCAGTGTCACTGAACCTCTATGCCATGGGGTCGGCAAGAGTTTTGCCCGTTTGGGCAGAATGATCCATGCCTTAGGAGTAGGTCCTCCATAGGGTCGTCGACGGCTTCACCCCCCCCCCGGCTTTTTCAGTCAATCCTTTCTCGTAGGAAAGCATCTGAGACGGGAATTCCGTAGCCGACCTCTCAGCTCTGATCAAGTTTGTCGAACAAACTTCGTCCAACGTGGAACAGCAGAATCGATCAGACTGGTAACGAGGCAGCAGGACTCCTTAGGCCCTGGATCGGAAGGACGGGTACTTCCAGTTTCCATTCCATCCATCTTCCAGGAAGCTCTCGGAATTCAGCCTAGACTTAAGATGCGGTGTGGCGATCCCGCCGTGGCATCGCAGGTTTTTCCCCAGAGAACTCTCCCTGCTTTCCTCATGGCCGCTCAGGAGCAGGCTTCCGCCTCCTTCGCCTTTTGGAGGTCTGGTCAACTTCGGTAGGCACAGGTTCGACCTTCTTCAACGCCGGGACAAGCTTCAGGATCCTTACCATGAGTGAAGGATCATGGTAATTTGCTAGGAGCCTTCTCTACGTCTGCCTCAACATCTGGAGTATCTAGCCATAATATTGAGTCAACGGCCTTACCACGCTGGAAACCCCGCTTCTCGTCCGTCTAGCGAGGTTAAGCAACGTCGGGTCTGGTCGGTACTTGGATGGGTGACCGCCTGGGGACGCCAGATGCTGTTGCCTCCTCCTCCGAGCCTTCCCTTCAGTTGACTGTGGCAAGGCTGAGGAGAGTCGCAGTACCTGTTCTCAGTCAAGCAGAGCTTTCATCCCTACCTTGGAACGTTTCCTAGGTCTCTTTTCCTCATTGACCCGTCTAAAGTCCCGAACGGTCACCTCAGGATAAGTTCCCTGTGGGGCGGCCCAAGTTCCGGTGGTTTCAAAGCAACGATTAACCGGACTTTCTGGCCCCTATGGGACCAGCGGAACGTTTAGACCTGCAAAGGGTGTTGACCTATGGAACCTCTTGATGGGAGTGGATATTTTCGTCCTTTCCCCACATTTTTTATGCTGTTCTCGGACTCGTCAAAGAAAAGGGGGGGGGGACATGTTCCGGTTCAGGCCTATGGTCAGGACCTGAAAGATACCTCTCCATCATTCAGGCAGGCTTAGGGGCCGTAGTCTGGCCCCTCTACAAATCCTACAGCTCCTGCCGAGTCGCTCCGTGCGCGACGACTTCATGGTACTGGCGTATTCCAACCAGCAAGGGACGCATTTTCATACCTTCGCATCTTGCAGTAGAGATACTGAGATGATTTGAGATCCTCTCAATACCACTATCGGCTCGCTCATTCCGGGCAGAGGAATATTCTCTCCGACTATCTGAGCAGAGCCTCATAGATAGAGTGTACCTGGGGGTCTTTCGCCTTTAGTAACCAGGAAGTCCTGGCCTGGGGGACCTGATCGCGACAGCTTGGAACTTCAAGCTTCCGCTGTTCTTCCTCCCAGTCTCAGACCCCAAGACTCTTTGGCAAGATGCATTCCGGTGATGGTGGGACAACATCAACGCCTGCGTCTTCCCTCCTTTATTGTTTGTTGAGAATGGGTCTCAACAAGACCAGGTTGTCTGTCAACCTTTCGATGGCCCTGAGAGCTCCACTGGGACTATACGCGGAACGGTTTCCGGACCCTCTGCTTCCCCTGACGGAACTCCGGGGAGAGCTTCTCCCATGGCACAGGCTACTCAAACAACCACACTGCAACATCTTTCACGAGCCAGGGCATCGCTTCGGCTTCACGCCTGGAGACACTACGCCTGCTCCTCAAGAAGAGACAACCCGCTACAGTTGCGGGCCGGAGGTCGCGTCATCTGCGATAGTCATCCGCAGGGGTCTACCAGGCGAAGTGGAGAGTCTTCTGTGGTTGGTGTCATGGGAGAGATACCTCTTCCCTTGAGGCCTCTTCTCCAGCAATAACGAACTTATTGCTTTTCGGCGGGAGGAAACTCCTTTCCGCTCTCGGCAGTGAAGCCTGTCGCTCAGCCTGTCCCTGGCCTTCAGGCTGAAAGGAAAAAACTTTTTCCTTCCCGCTGGACCTTTCCTCGCTCATGCGAAGCTGTGAACGTCCGTGCCCCCAGTCGGAGTGAGACCTCCAACATGGAGCATGGTTCGGACTTTTTAGTCCCGTAAGAGATCTTCTCAAGACCCATTACGTCAGGCCTCTTGATCGTATTCCATCTTGGGGCTCCTGCTCACTCTGGCCTCGGCCAGTGTGTAAGCAATCTTCTTGGTCTCGTACAACTCCTCCCTTTCTAAGGAATGGGGGAAGGCAACATTCAGGTTCGCTCCTGAGTTGTTGGCTAGACTCAGAATCTTGAGGTCCCGGCCCTTTGGTCCAATTCCTTCAAGATTTCGAGTCACCATTTTGTATCAGATGACCCAAACCTTCTCCTTCTTGCCAGTAAAGGAATCGAGGGGTTATCTTTGGGAACAGCTGCAGTTTGTCCTCATGTGCAGCGGGGTTGGGAGCACAAGAAGGACACGGGGGAGAGTCAGCAGTATCCCTCTTCAGCTCGGACTCAAGGACATTCATCTCGACCTGAATCCAGACCCTCCCCCGTCACGTCGCCCTACAGCACGATGTCGGATACATTGCAACGTCCCTCGCCTTCGAGTAATACTACTCTGTGACGCAGGTGCTACAAGCTGGAGTCTGGAAGCGTCTAATGACCTTCGCAGCCGCTTCCTGCAGGACGTGACCCACAGGAGTATCGATACGTTTCTATCGCTCTGTGGTGGCTACACAACAACTGGTCTAACCTCAGGCTCCTTTTTGGACAGGTAGCAGAAGGTTGAGGGCATTGTTATCAGGTTTTAGTCTGCATGAACGAAAGAAGTATGTCTGGCCCTTACTTCTTTCTTCATCATCCCCTCTACTGGGAAGCAGCATCCTGGTCTCTGCATAGCTGACCTCAAACCTCTGCAGGTAAACCATGCTTCCTTGTGTTCCGAGTATTGAGTCAATACTGTCGCGTCCCCCATACCCTGACGAGGTGGTATTGGGAACGTCCTAACCCAGAGTTCCTTCTGGAACTCCAGGTCAACTGCCTAGGACGGGTCACACTTCTTCCTTTACACACAAGCTTATGTAGGCTACACTTTTCCTTGCGAAGCAAGGAACTTGTGAGGTGCAGGGACTCCTTTTCTCGAGTGCGACTTACTCGGATTCTGAGTCCCCGGGTAAAGCCAAAGCCAGTATGGCTGGGGACTTTCCACCCTTCCTAAGGGGTAAGTCACCCAATGTAAATAGCGTGGTTTGTATTTCGGTTACGGAACAAATGACAAATTCGGAGATAATTTGTATTTTTCCTAACCATACAAACCTTAGCTATTTACATATATTTGCCTGCCAGCCCTGTCCCCCAAGACAAGTCCTACCTCTAAGTGAAGTGAAGCAGTTCACCGGTGTGTGAGTGTGAGGGGGGGAGGGGTAGCTAGCTACCACTCCCCTACCCCCCTGCTAACTAGCGCGGGTGTAATACACCCTTGTTAAATTCTAATGGCTCGCCATTTCAGCTACGCTAAAAGGTAAACCCAATGTAAATAGCTAAGGTTTGTATGGTTAGGAAAAATTCAAATTTTCTCCGAATTTGTCATATTAAACAATCTCACCAACCATTCAAGTACAGTCACACCCCCTTTCTTCAACATCTCAGCTCTGACACCATCTATACCAGACACTTTTCTTACTCTCGTTTCATCTAGTGCTCTCCTCACTTCATCTATTGTAATCTCTCTCTCATTCTCATCTCCCATCACTGGCACCTTGACACCTGCAACAGCAATTATATCTGCCTCCCTATTATCCTCAACATTCAGTAAACTTTCAAAATATTCCGCCCATCTTTTCCTTGCCTCCTCTCCTTTTAACAACCTTCCATTTCCATCTTTCACTGTCTCTTCAATTCTTGAGCCAGCCTTCCTTACTCTCTTCACTTCTTTCCAAAACTTCTTATTCTCTTCATATGAATGACCCAATCCCTGACCCCACCTCAGGTCAGCTGCCCTCTTTGCCTCACGTTCCTTGCGCTTTACTTCCACATTTTTCTCTTTATATTTTTCATACTTCTCTACACTATTACTCTGCAGCCATTCTTCAAAAGCCCTCTTTTTCTCTTCCACTTTTACCTTCACTCCTTCATTCCACCATTCACTGCCCTTCCTCATGCTGCCTCCAACAACCTTCTTGCCACACACATCACTTGCAATCCCAACAGAATTTTCTTTTACTAACTTCCACTCCTCCTCTAAATTGCCAGTTTCTCTTACTTTCACTTCGTCATATGCCATTTTCAACCTTTTCTGATATTTACTTTTTACCCCTGGTTTTATTAGCTCTTCAACCCTCACTAGCTCCCTTTTACATCCACCTACTCTATTCCCCCACTCTTTTGCTACAACTAATTTTCCTTCCACCAAAAAAGGATCAGACATACCGTTAGCCATACCCCTAAACGCGTGCACGTCTTTCAATCTTCCAAACATTCTTTTAGTTATCAACACATAATCCATTAATTCCCTTTCTACTACTCTTCCATTTGCCACTCTTACCCATGTATACTTATATTTATCTTTTTTTAAAAAAAAGCTAGCACTTATTACCATCTCTTGTTCAACACACATATCTACCAGTCTCTCACCATTCTCATTTTCACCTGGTACGCCATACTTCCCAGTGACACCTTCTACCTCTCTAGCGCCCACTCTAGCATTTAAATCACCCATGACAACTACATAATTCCTTCTACCCAGTCCTTCTACACACCTAGTTAATTCATTCCAGAACTCATTCCGCTCTTCTTCACTTTTCTCACTACCTGGCCCATACGCACTGACAAACGCCCAACATTCCCTACCCAACCTAACCCTTACCCACATTAACGTAGATGATATCTCCTTCCATTCCACTACTTCACCTGTCATCCATTCACTCAGCAATAAAGCCACACCCTCTCTCGCTCTTCTCCTTTCAATAATAATAATAATAATAATGATAATAGTTACCTAAGGAAGTACTATATTGCCATCTATGAGGTGAAATTGGCCATCTCATGTGGTTGGTGTCATGGAAAGGGTCTCTCTCCTCTTGGAGATACTATTACCCTGATTTCCAAGTTTTTATTGTATCTGCGAGAAGAAAAACTCTGCTCAGTCTCAGCGGTGAAAAGGGATTTTGACGAAGGAAAAATCTATTTCTGGGGAGAGACCTGTGACGCCCGGTGAAAAAGTCCTTCTTTCTACTTTTTCTGATATAAATCTTCCAAATATACCAGCGAAAAAATAAAAGCATGGAATGCAGAGGCTACTATCCTCGCACGAGCACCTCGTGAGTGTCGTGTATACATCAGGGGTGTGTGAAAACCACTATTCACAGGCTGTCTTCCAATTAGATAACTCCTTCATCAAAGGGAAGGGCCGCAACAAAGACCCCAGAAACCACACTTGGACCACGCCCCGTCACCTACACAAACGCCTTCTAGGTCATCCTTTGGCCTTGAGCTAGATCGTAGGACTAAAAGGGGTTCCATTTCCTCTTTGGCAGAATTATATATGATCATTCAGAAGTTTGAGTTATGTTACCCACAGCTGGAGGTGACACCTCCTCCTTGGAATGTGATTATGTTCCTCTGTTCTCTGAAGAAAGCTCCCTACGAACCGTATCTGACCCTCAAGAAGAGGATGAGCAACTGTCAAGGTCTCTCTTATGACATCATCCATTCAAGAGGATAGGGGAAAGTTACTCTGTTTTGTCCCTGATTTTATTGCAGACTCAAAATCCGGCTGTAGCATACACTAGGTTTGGAGCCTTCCGGATTGAAATTTTTATTGCAAACTCAAAATGCGGCTATAGCATACCCTAGGTTCGGAGCCTTCTGGATTGAGAGTCTATGGGCTTTAACTGATGATACAGATCAACTGTTACATTGTTCTCTGAGGGCTGTGACGCTCTCCCTCAAATGTACAAGCAGTGTTTGCCCACGTCAAGCAACTTCTTGTCAGTACGAGCATGGTCAAGAGGGAGATTAATAACAACACAATCTCCTCTTGGATTAGGCAAGTTATTGATCCATCCCTTTACCATCAAGGGAGACGACCCACAGCACATGACGTTAGGGGCATCAGCACATCCCTAGCATTTAAAAGAAACTTCCGTGTCACAAGCGGGCATGTGGAAGCATCAGACAGCCTTCACCTCCTACTACCTGCAAGACTGCAAGATGTAACGCACAAGTCCCTTAACACATTTTCCATAGACCCTGTGTTGGCCGCTTAGCAAGTAGTATAGCTTCCTTGCTCCTCACAGAGCAATTAGTAGTCTGTCGAAGGCTGAGGTTATGGTCTTAGTCAGGGGTGATTATAAATGAATGACCAGCCTTTTCTTTCTTTATCTTCCCCTCTCTAGGAGCACAACAGTCAACAACACTGCAAACTGGCTTCCATCAACGGCTGGTAAAGCCCCAAAGTCTGCTTGTTAATTGTTTATATCTCTTGCTCCCAATTACGTATAACTTTGTCACGTCCCCATTCTCCAACCGAAACTAAGTAAAAACAATTTCAGGCAGTACAGTGGGTTAGTTAGTGTATTAGGCAACAGGCAGTGAATTGGTAGGTTAGGAGTTGACCCACCCTAGAGCATTAAGTATTCGCGGATTCTGCCTTTTCACGGTCTGTCACTGTTACCCAACCTCCGTGAATAAAATGCTGACAGTAGTTAGGAAAAATACAGGCAAGATTCATCAAAATGATAGCTTTCATACTCGCTGGGCTAATGCTTAATGATTGTTGTCATCATTCCGCCCTCTCACATACTACACAATGGCTGAAAATCTGAGGAATACTGTAACGTAACATGCCAACTGGAAAGGAATGAGTCCCAATAAGATCTTTCTGCAAGATTTAGATGAGGTACTCCTCCCAGCAAACATAAAATAAGCCTCGTTTGCTCTTTTCTGTTTCCTTCCCAGACCTCTCTCATTGGAAATTAAACCAATTTTAACACAAAACAAGGCAATATTTGCGAATAAAAACTGCACCAACAATATGCATACAGTAATCCCTCACCATTTCGAGGCTTAAGTTTCGCGGTCAGAGTGCATCGTGGATTTTCAAAAATATTCATCAAAAATTAGAAAAAATGGTGCAAGAGTTACGCGGGCGCTAGCAGAAGGCAGAGAGTACAATAAAACATCAGGTATCAGCATGGAGATGGCGCGCAACTCAAAATCCACCTCTCTGATTTGCTGGCTATCTCGGCTCCAGAATCTCGCAAGCTGATTGGCTGAGACGCTTTACCCAGCATTTCTCCCTGCCATGTGCCCCACGAAGGGAGACCGCATTCATTGTTGTCTCTCGCTTCGCTTGTGTTGCTTAGTCTTGCCGCGGGGAACTTTTAGCTGTTTTCTTGTGTTTTTAAGTGTAAAATAGTGCTTGTGACGCCCTTGAAAATGGCTCCTAAACGTCCTCCACCCTCTACATCCTCTAGTGAACCCAAGAAGAAGAGAAAAATGACGACGGTGAACTAGAAAGTGAAATTATTGGACATGCTTAAGGCAGGCAGTAGCTATGCGTCTGTTGCCCGCATTTACAGAGTGAATGAATCGACAGTTCGCTACATAAAAAAAGATGAAATGAAAATACGTGAAACTGCCTCAATAACGTTCTCCAAGGACACCAAGCGCGTTGTGACACCTCGTAATAAGATGATTTGCAATGGAGAATGCGTTATCAATGTGGATATCAGACTGTCGGGAAAAGAAGGTTAGTCTCGATACCAACATGATTCGAACCAAAGCCAAAACCCTGTATGATAGCTTAGTTCCCGAAGGAAAATCAAACGAAGACGACGAAGGTGATGATGACGACGAAGATGATGATCCTGCCCCACGAGAAAAATGTGGTTTTGTTGCCAGCAAGGGCTGGTTCAAGAAATTCAAGAGGAGGTTTGGCCTTCGCAGCATTCCTTTGTATGGGGAGGCCGCCTCGGCAGACCAAGAGGCAGCTCTTCGTTACGTCGAGGAGGAGTTCCCGAAATTAATTAAAGAAGGTGGCTAGCTCCCAGAGCAGGTGTTCAATATAAATGAGACTGGCCTCTTCTGGAAGAGGATACCATTCCGGACGTTCCTTTACAAGGACGAAGTGAAGAAGCCAGGGTTCAAGGCCCACAGAGATGGCGTCAATCTCCTCATGTGCTCCGCGGGCTTCATGCTCAAGCCCGGCTTAATTTACAAGTCCATGAATCCTCCGGCTTTGAGAAACAAAAACAAAGCCTTGTTGCTCATCTACTGTATGAGTAATAAAAAGGCATGGATAACAAAAGCCCTCACATTCGACTGGTTTGTGAACTGCTTCCCACAGGTGAAGTTGTACCTCACGGAGAATGGGCTGCCCTTTAAGGTCCTCCTCTTGATGGACTGTGCAGGCGGACATGCAATGGATCTGCATTATGACGGGGTCCAAGTGGAGTTCCTGCCCCCCAACACCACTTCTCTCATACAACCAATGGATCAGGGGGTCATTCGGGCCTTTAAGGCCCTCTACACGAGGTCCACGATGGAGGGCCTCATCTCCTCCATCGACGAAGGCGACGAGGACTTCAGCCTCAGGAGATTTTGGCGGGAATACATTGCAACATGCCTGGCCAACACTCAGAAAGCTCCTAATGAGATGAAACAGCAAACATTGAATGCAAGTTGGAGAAAATTGTGGCCAGACGTTGTTCATGACTATGAGGGATTTACGCCAGACGAAGTTCACCACTCCGCTGTAGATAAGGGTATGAGGCTGGCACGGTTAGTAGCCAACGAAGGTTTCACTTACATGATGACGGATGATGTCAACTCACTGATCGAGTGCCTATCGGAGCCCCTAACCGACGAGGACCTTGTCGAAATGACAAGATCAGCGAGTGAGGAAGAAGAGGCAGCAGACGTCGGAGACGACGACAAAGCTGAAGAACGTGGCCTTACCTTGGACAACCTGCAAGAGCTCTGCAACAAAGGGCGTAGGAAATTGATGATAATATGGTCAGAGCCATCGAATTTAGTAACCGTATTGACGGTGTAATGGCGTTGTACAAGAGCATCTTTGCTCAGATGAAAAAACGTCAACAACTTTCCATCACGATGTTCCTAGTGCACCAAAAACCTTCTGCAGGAGCATCAGATACTCCTCCTGCTGCCTTTCCGGCTTCCCACCGAGCCACTATGCGGCCTCCTGCAGTTTCTCCAGCTCTATCGGAAGCTGTCGTTAACGATCCACCGCCTCTATCAATTGACAATGAGGCGTCACCTGAGGAGCAGTAAAGCTCTCATTAACCTGTGCAGTAAATCATTTTCATCTTCTTCACCTCCATCATACTGCACAGGTGTTTCATCGTCATTTATCAAGATCATCGTCATTGTTAGAGGTGAGTTACGTATCTGATTATAAGAATAAAAGTTCTAAAAACATATCTGCAGTATATACACATACACTATTTATATCTACATATGAAGAGAATAAGAAGTTTTGGAAAGAAGTGAAGAGAGTAAGGAAGGCTGGTTCAAGAAGTGAAGAGACAGTGAAAGATGGAAATGGAAGGTTGTTAAAAGGATAGAAGGCAAGGAAAAGTTTGGCGGAATATTTTGAAAGTTTGCTGAATGTTGAGGATAATAGGGAGGCAGATATATTTGCTGTTGCAGGTGTTGAGGTGCCGGTGATGGGAGATGAGAATGAGAAAGAGATTACAAGAGAGGAAGTGAGGAGAGCACTAGATGAAACGAGAGTAGGAAAAGCATCTGGTATGGATGGTGTTAAAGCTGAGATGTTGAAGGAAGGGGGTGTGACTGTACTTGAATGGTTGGTGAGATTGTTTAATATGTGTTTTGTGTTGTCAATGGTACCAGTAGATTGGGTTTGTGTGTGTATTGTACCACTATATAAGGGTAAGGGAGATGTGCATGAGTGTTGTAATTCAAGGGGTATTAGTTTGTCGAGTGTAGTTGGAAAAGTGTATGGTAGAGTACTGATTAATAGGATTAAGGATAAAACAGAGAATGCAATCTTAGAAGTACAGGGTGATTTTAGAAGAGGTAGGGTTTGTATGAATCAGATTTCTGGGTCGACCTGTGACGGCCGGTGAAAAAGTCCTTCTTTGTACTTTTTCTGATATAAATCTTCCAAATATACCAGAGAAAATTAAAAGCATGGAATGTAGAGGTTACAACCCTCGCGCGAGCACCTTGTTGGTGTCGTATATCTAACAAGGGCGTTTGTAAAACACTATTCACAGGCTGTCTTCCATTTAGATAATCCCTTCATCAAAGGGGGAGGGCCGTGACAGGCCCTAGAGAATACAGTTGGGTTATCCTACCAACACCTACCACTCGCGCTCACCAGTACATCCTTCTGATTTTGGACTTGCAAACGAGTTGAGTTTTTTGGGCGCAGTGTTTTTTCGAGGAGTTTCTCGTTGTTTCAGCGTGACTGACGTTGCTGCTTCACCCTTACCAGTGTTGAGTACCATAGTTTGTTTTGGCAGCTTTTGGCAGTGCCGGGCATTTGTTCTGTTTCAGATGTGGTGGTTTTTGGTTTTGGAAGCGATTGTCCTGCCGAGGTGTCGGCAGCCATTTTGGGTTATGTTCGCTTCGGTAAATTTTCTAGTTATTTTTGCCCATCCGGTACTCTGTCATCTAGGTTATATCACTTACGTTTTATTGCCTTTTGTGTTATCATTAATTATTATTAGTTTTTACTATGGTATTTATTTGCTTGCAAGTCCAATTTGGACCTACGAAGAATAGCGATTTAAAGAATAGCGGTTTAAAGTATAGCGAATTAAAGTTTAGCGATTTAGTCTGTTAGTTTGTACTCGCCGCAGAGGCTTCGATTTAGACTATATCCTTGTTTACTCGTTACGTTGTCGTTATTCTTCGTTCTTGGTTATTACAATTACTAAGAAAAAGCAATCAATTTTATTAATTTTCTTATTTTATTGTGTGATGTTAGTTTTTTATTATGTAACCTTGAGAGCGAAAACAGAGAGTGCTCGTTCCCTGTTCTACAGATATGAGTTATCCCATCTCTCGTTTTCTTTGTTAGCTCGAGTAAGAGAGGTGAATTTCCCGTTCTCCGTTTTTATACGATCACGAGTTATTCCGGCCTCCTCTTAGTATCAGAGTTGATGATAGTACCTTTAATATTATAAACGTTTTTATTGATGTGGTTACTGTTAATATAGCTAACACTATTAATAGGTACGTTAGTGTATGAGTCATTAATTGGGGTCGTTTTATACCGACACCCTTAGCTCCGCTTTGAGTTATGCTTAGCTCCGCCTTGAGTTATGCTCCGCTATAATGGATACTCATTGGGTGAGAACTAGTTATCGTACCGGAGCAGATTTTTGGAGTGCAACGGTGAAATCATGCACTCGGACTCCGGCTGAAGCCTTTTACACACGAACCTTTGTCATGTTTGATCATAATTACACCGTTACGGCCCCCTTTTTCATCGTATCTCCGGCTTCACTGGAGATAACACATTCATTGAGGTTAATGTTATCGTACCGGAGACGGTCACGATATTACGATGACGAGTCTTTGCTACCGGATCTCCGGTACAAACAGAGATCAAGCAGACGTCCAGAACTTTTTTCATCGAATCTCCGGCTTCGCTGGAGATAACACAAACATTCATTGAGGTTAATGTTATCGTACCGGGGACGGTCACGATATCACGGTGACGGGCCTTTGCTACCGGATCTCCGGTACAAACAGAGATCAAGCAGACGTCCAGAACCGGAGTTAACAATGTGATACCAATGAAGATTTCACAGTTTCATTATTACGGTCCCTTTTTCATCGAATCTCCGGCTTCACTGGAGATAACACAGACATTCAGTATTAGAGAATGTTATCGTACCGCTGAGGATCACGTTTTCACGATGACGGACCTTTGTCACTGGTGATCCGGTACAAACAGAGATCAATCAGACGATCAGAATCAGGGTATGAACCCTTTTTCATGAATAATCACAATATCGTTATTACGATCCTTTTCATCGAATCTCCGGCTTAACCGGATATTGTACAGGCGATCAGCATTGAGGTTAATATTAGATTTCCTCTGGTGTTCACGTTGTCACTATGACGGACCTTTGTTTGTACCGGAGATTGTTACCGGAGCTCCGGTACAGACAGAGATCACTCAGACCACGGGTGGCCAATCTTTTGTTTTAGCTGTAAAGGAAAGGATTTAACATGAATACAAAGTAAACTGTACTTACTTTAAAGACACTGAATTTGCGTTGGTAATATTCATTAGCTATTCTTGAAAGTCCTAATAAAAATATATGAACATAACTATGCCTATATTTATGCATATATTTAATTCTAACTATGTATAAATATGGATAAATATCCATACAACATCGTGTTCAAATAGAAATTAATTAATTATGCCTATATTTATGCATATTCAATTCTAACTATGTATAAATATGGATAAATATCCATACAACATCGTGTTCAAATGGAAATAAATTAATTATGCCTATATTTATGCATATTCAATTCTAACTATGCCTAAATATGGATAAATATCCATACAACACAGTGTTCAAATAGAAATAAGTTTCCACTCAGTACTGGGAACCGAACGTTAGCCCCTTCTAATGAAGGGCCAGGTCGAGACCAACCATGCCATGAGAGGCTATCTACTGTTCCTTTAGACTCTGGTCAGTGAACAGATGAATCAATAGAATACTAATATCCAGTAAATAATGTTGGACCTGGTTCTAAACGTCTGAGTCAGGGGTGGCCAACCTGTGGCGAATGCGCCAACAGTGTCACATTTCATGAATCCAAATGTCGAACTATACCCCAAAAGATAGTACATTAAATGACTTTTCTTTAAAATTGATTTTTATGAGTTATACAGCTGATCCCAGCCTGTGAATAGGATCACTAACCAAAGTTCAAGGAACATCCAGACTTATGTCCCCATTTCTGTTACAGAAGGTTCGCCTACATGGTTCCCGTCAGGATGATGATGAATCTCTCTGGCCTGCAAGAGAGGCTCTCCGCCCTTGGGTATCAAGGTTGGGAAGAAATGCTCCATCTAGAGGTCCCTATCTCCTCAGAGTGTCCTCTCTAAGGTTGGACGACGACCCCATGGACGGGCAGGTAGGTGGGGATGAGTTTTGAGCCTTCAGCTTTGCAATTACCTACGTCACCGACCTAGGACCCTTAAAGGATCCTGACGTTCATGTTACCCTGCATAAACCGTGACTGCTAAAAGCAACACATTCTAGGGAAAACCAAGGGGCTATGACGGAGCTCAAAGGTATGGTGGTGAGTCGGATCCGTTCAGGAACTCAGATGTCTCCCCCTACAGCCCCAGGCATATCGAAGTAACTTCCTTCGATAAAAACAACGCATAGAGATTTGCCTTACATGTTCCATATATAGATGGTACCATAAATCTGGATGGCATAGACGTCCTCCCTCTGGGGACCTAGATTTTACTCCCAGGTACTAGAATTCCCATTCAACGGATTCGTTCGATTGAAAGAGATTGCCTTGGTTAGGTTAGACAAGGTACCGAAGGTAACGGTATTATTTCCTAAAGGGCAGGCCCGATCTGTCTGGACCTGGATGTTGTCAGTCTGGGGGGTACGATAATTCCAAGATCTGCCCTTCCAATTCGACCTACACGTTTGATGGTCTGATCGGGTTAGTTGTGGGAAATACTTTCTGTCTGAGGCCTCTATCAGACAGGAATCGATAGTCGGTTACCCACTCGTCATCACAACCTTCCTCTGATTCGACGTCTATGCATCCGAATCCCCCTCATCAGGTGGTCTACCTCACTGATTCCCCAGGTACACAGCCCAACCCCGTTGGGATGTTTTACCTGCATACAGCCCTAGATCCGAACCCTCAGGCTCCTTTCGTGGACACCAGAGAGGAAGCTACAGGAGTAGAAGACAGTTTTGCCATCGAGACGGACCTAGGAAAAAGGGGGCTCGGAGAAGGAAAGTACCTAGATTCACTCCCTCACAACGCGGTGGTCCCGGTAGGGGGTAGACTTTACCACTTTCGAGACCATTGGACCTTCGGTCTGTGGGCTCATAGCATAATCTCTAAAGGTTTGAGGTGGAAATGGCCACAAGGTCCTCCTCCTCCACCAGTGACCTTCTCCCAGAAATCCACTCCCATCCTGAAAGAGTACACCACAGGGTTACTCAAGAAGAAGCAATCAAACGGGATCGATCCCTGAAGTTCCAAAGCCGCCTGTTCACAATTCCGAAGTAAGGCTTGTCGGCATTGAGAGTGGACCTGGACTTGTCAAGCTAAACTCTTACATTCTCTGCGACAAGTTCCGGATGTTGACTATCTCTCAGGTACGGACCTTACTTCCCCGTGGGACCGTCACCACCTCTGTCGATCTTACCGACGACTATTATCTTGCGCCTATAGCTCGAAACTTCTCTTCTTATCTGGGTTTCCGCCTAAGCAGGAAAGCCTTTGTGTTCAAGACATGCCCTTTGGCTTCAACATTGATCCCAGGATATTCACGAAACTGGGAGAGAGAGTGTTAGAACAACTCAGGAACCAAGAGATACAGATCATTGCTTATCTGGCCGGTTGGCTCATTTGGGCCCGGCCGACCATAGAAGGCAACAGAGCTACGAAGGAATTACTCCGATTTCTCGACAACCTGTGATTTCGTGTCAATCTCCAAAAAATCTCGCCTGCGACCATCAGGCCACTTAGAATGGTTAGCCATTCAGTGGGACCTTTCGAAGCACACGTTGTCTCTCCCTTCCAAAAGGTAAGAGGAATAGTTTCCAAGATCAAGAATTTTCTCAAACACAAACAGGTGTCCAAAGAGCCTTAGAAAGTATCCTCGGCTTTTTCCAATTCTCTTCAGTAACAGATCTCCTAATAAAAGCCAAACTCAAAGACATCAATCGAGTTTGGAGAAAGAGAGCTACAGTACCTATAAGAGACAAGGTCTCGAAGATCCCCTCTGTCGTGAAAATGAGACTATGCCCATGGTCCGAACCGAAGAACCTCTCCAAATCGGTTCCTCTACAATTCCCACCTCCACAAGTGACATTCCATACAGCCGCGTCTCTAAGTGGATGGGGGGATTACTCCGAACATCAGATGTTTCAGGTTCTTGGTCACTCGCCATGAAACAGTCCCATATCAATGTTCTCAAAGCCATGGCAGTGTTCCTGACCCTGAAGAGAGGCTCTCCTCCAAGGTCGACCCACATCAGAGTAGTGTCAGACAGCACAGACGCAGTACACTACGTCAACAGGGGAGGATCCAAGTCACCCAACCTGAATCAGATCCTGGTCACTATCTTCGCCTGGGCAACAGAAAAGAACTGGTTCCTGTCAGCACCTCACCTAGCGGGAGGCCAGAATGTGAGAGCGGACTCACTATCCAGGACGGATCCACTGGAGTCAGAATGGTCTCTAGACATAATTTCATTCCGGTGGATACTCAGGCTCGTTCCAGGCCTCCAGGTAGATCTATTCGCAACTCAGATGAATCACAAACTTCCTTGTTATATGACCCCAATCCTGGACCCTCGGGCTTATGCCATGGACGCATTACCCCGGGACTGGAACCATTAGAAGAAGATTTTCCTATCTCCCCCAGGGAATCTTCTAAAAACTTTTACACAAACTACGCTCCTTCCGGGGTGCAGTGGCTTTAGTACCACCTCACTGGCCAAGAACAGTTGGTTTCCTCTCCTCCTCGAGTTGAAACTCAGTCCCATATGGATCCCGTTCCTCAAACTGACCCGAGTAATCCAAACTCACTGTGTCAGATTACTCAAGGATAGCCAAAACTCTAACTTTATGGACTACAGGAAGTTGGCAGCTCGTAGAGACGCGAACATCGAACCGGAAAACGATCTCTTCATCGAATGGGACAAAAGGGACTCGACAATTCGCCAATATGATTCAGCCGTTAACAACTAGCAGATCCCCTAAGAGTGCAGACCATACTCGTATGTCTCCGCATGTAGCCATCTCTTCCTTGAGGATCCTATTTGACAAAGGCCTAACAGTTAGCACTTTAACCACCATCAAGTCAGCTTTAAAGAAGATCTTCCTTGTTGGGTTCAACATTAACCTAGCTGATTCCTATTTCTCATCAATCCCAAAAACATGTGCTAGGCTTTGACCTTCGGTTCGGCCACAAAAGGACTCTTGGTCTCTGAACGGTGTTCTCAAACTTGCGATGGACACGGACAATGAATCCTGCTCTTACATCACTCTTCTTAGGAAGACTTTATTTCTAACGGCTATGGCCTCAGGTGATGGAACATCAGAACTAGCAGCTCTCTCACGAAACCCGGAAAACATAGATTTCCTCCCTTCAGCCGAAGTACTCCTTTTCCAGACAAAGCTTTCCTAGCTAAAAAATGAGGATCCGCAAAATAGGTGCTCCCCTCGGAAGGTTATTCTTCATCACCAGGATTTTTTTTTTTTTTTTTTTTTTTTTTTTTGTGTACAGTCACACTCTCAAGGCCCTTTTTAGCTAGAACTGCCACCCGCTCGTCTGGCCCCTTGGTTATCAGGGAACAAGGAGGTACTATTTCCATTCACAGTATCAGGCAACAAATCCTCTACTTCATTAAACATACTAATCCGGAATCATTTCCCCAGGCTCATGATATACGGACAGTAGATGCCTCCAACAATGACTTCCAGAACAGGGACTTTGATGATTTTAAAAAAAAAAATATATACGGGTTGGAAATCCCCTATGGTTGTCAAACGCCAATATCTAAAGATCTTACAGGCCCTTAAATACCCGACGATGGCAGAGGGGAGCCTTATCCCTCCCCATTAATCTCCTCTTCTTCCTTTCTTCCATCTCTTCTCTTCTCCCTCCTACCCGCCACTCACACCACGTCGCCGCTCTCCTTGGTAGTTCGTTAGCCCTATGATATTTGCCATGTTTAATTCCTATGGTTTAATTGTTATTGTAGTTACCGTTTCTTTAATGTTTAGATATACTTAGACATGTAAGGTTTGATGCCTTTTGCGATTCGACACTCAGTTGGTTCCCTATGTCATTTGGCTGGTTGGTAATTGGACGATTTCTTTATTATATCATATTATTGTCGTACATGGTGATTGTATTCTCCTCATTATGTTATTAATTTATTGGGCTTGGAAGGCATTCTCTGGTACATTTTCACCGGCCGTCACAGGTCGACCCAGAAAAGGGATTTTGACGAAGGAAAAATCTATTTCTGGGGAGAGACCTGTGACGCCCGGTGAAACCCTTCCCGGTTATTTTTGTACGGACCCACCCTTTCCTTGCCAAGCCATATGTTCTTGCAGAAGGATGACCTGGTGAGCGCGAGTGGTAGGTGTCGGTAGGGTAACCCAACTGTATTCTCTAGGGCCTGTCACGGCCCTCCCCCTTTGATGAAGGGATTATCTAAATGGAAGACAGCCTGTGAATAGTGTTTTACAAACGCCCTTGTTAAATATACGACACCAACAAGGTGCTCGCGCGAGGGTTGTAACCTCTGCATTCCATGCTTTTAATTTTCTCTGGTATATTTGGAAGATTTATATCAGAAAAAGTACAAAGAAGGACTTTTTCACCGGGCGTCACAGGTCTCTCCCCAGAAATAGATATTTCCTTTGTCAAAATCCCTTTTCTACAGTTAGACAGATATGCGAGAAATATTTAGCGAAAGGTAAAGAGGTGTATGTTGCGTTTATGGATCTGGGGAAAGCGTATGATAGAGTTGGTAGGGAAGCAATGTGGAATGTGATGAGGTTATATGGAGTTGGTGGAAGGTTATTGCAAGCAGTGAAAAGTTTCTACAAAGGTAGTAAAGCATGTGTTAGGATAGGAAATGAAGTGAGCGATTGGTTTCCGGTGAGAGCGAGGCTGAGACGGGGATGTGTGATGTCGCTGTGGTTGTTTAAACTTGTATGTTGATGGAGTGGTGAGAGAGGTGAATGCTTGAGTGCTTAGATGAGGGTTGAAACTAGTAGATGAGAATGACCATGAATGGGAGGTAAATCAGTTGTTGTTTGCGAATGATACTGTACTGGTTGCAGACGAGGAAGAGAAGCTTGGCCGATTAGTGATAGAATTTGGAAGGGTGTGTGAGAGAAGGAAGTTGAGAGTTAATGTGGGTAAGAGTAAGATTATGAGATGTACGGGAAGTTCCCGGAAGGTGGTGCGAGGTTCAATGGAGAGTTACTTGAGGAGGTGGATCAGTTTAAGTACTTGGGGTCTGTTGTTGCAGCAAATGGTGGAGTGGAAGCAGATGTACGTCAGAGAGTGAATGAAGGATGCAAAGTGTTGGGGACAGTTAAGGGAGTAGTAAAAAAATAGGAGGGTTGGGCATGAATGTAGAGTTCTGTATGAGAAAGTGATTGTACCAACTGTGATGTATGGATCGGAGTTGTGGGAAATGAAAGTGATGGAGAGACAGAAATTGAATGTGTTTGAGATGAAGTGTCTAAGGAGTATGGCTGGTGTATCTCGAGTAGATAGGGTTAGGAACAAAGTAGTGAGGGTGAGAACGGATGTAAGAAATGAGATAGCAGCTAGAGTGGATATGAATGTGTTGAGGTGGTTTGGCCATGTTGAGAGAATGGAAAATGGCTGTCTGCTAAAGAAGGTGATGAATGCAAGAGTTGATGTGACAAGTACAAAAGGAAGGCCAAGGTTTGGGTGGATGGATGGAGTGAAGAAAGCTCTGGGTGATAGGAGGATAGATGTGAGAGGGGCAAGAGAGAGTGCTAGAAATAGGAATGAATGGCGAGCGATTGTGACGCAGTTCCGGTAGGCCTTGCTGCTTTCCTCCGGTGCCTTGGATGACCGCTGAGGTAGCAGCAGTAGGGGATGCAGCGTTATGAAGTTTCATCTGTGGTGGATAACGGGGGAGGGTGGTCTGTGGCACCCTAGCAGTACCAGCCGAACTCGGTTGAGTCCCTTGTCAGGCTGGGAGGAACGTAGAGAGGAGAGGTCCCCTTTTTTGTTTCATTTGTTTGATGTCGGTTTACCCCCCCCCCCCCCAAACAAAATTGGGGGAAGTACCTTGGTATATGTATGTATGTATGAACATGTACACTTACACTCTATATATTTACTGTATATATTATTTATGTATAAATGTAAATGTACATACAGTTTACGTAATGTATTAAATACTGTATTTATATTACAGTATTTATACAGTACAGTACTTTATTTTATGTACAGAATATAATTTATATCATCAATATTTATTTACATGATTCTTTAATGTTCTAATGATAACATATGCATTTATAGGGTTAATATACACTTATTGTTATTATATATACATGTACGTATGAAAAAAATGTACTGTCGGTTCTGGTCCCCATTAACAACAATAGGTGAGGGATTACTGTACTTGACGATGATCCACTGAAGGGGCCCACAAAGACATGTAGGACTTTCCTCTGAATGGGCACTAAAGCGTTTCTTACTTACAATTAAATATACAGAAACAAGGGGTTAATGAAAGTAATCCACGTGGAATGTAGGGAGTACAGTTATACAAATCTAAATAGTTTAACAACTATATTATTATTACTATCATTAATAGCTAAACTACAACCCTAGTTGGAAAAGCAGGATGCTATAAGCCCAAGGGTATAATGAATAAAGAGCTCTACTCACCGTACTAGTTTCCTGATGCACATTTGTTTACATCAGTTGGTGCTAGTTGTAAGGTTAAGGATATCCATAATAAAGGATATGGGTTTGTTCCTAGTTTAGGAGTACGTACTGAGCTTTAGGTGGCAATTTTTTAACCCAAATGCAGTACTGCACAGCATGTAACTCAAAATGGCATTCATGAATAAAATGCTTTTAATCCTTATCATATTTATTAAATCATATATTATACTTGGATCCAGGAATACATATTTATATATACAAGGCATGATGAATCACTAACTCTCATTTTAATATTATTTATTTACAAGCTAAACAAGATGAATAATTCATAAAAAAGTTACAATGAGGCACAAAATACAACAGTTGTATAAACAATCAGGATGAACACAGCACTTAAACATTGTGATGCACTAAAGGATTGGAAACCTCTTACCTGTCTTCCTCTTGATGCTTGGCAACAGGGAGAAGCAAGTGGTGCATTTTTCATTAATACCACTCAAAATGAAAGACTTATTTTTTCAATTAATGCACATCCACACTTAACTGGTATCAATAATGTCTCACAATACAGAGATTTTATATATATATATATATATATATATATATATATATATATATATATATATATATATATATATATATATATATATGCATTTTCTTGTTCTCTTCGTTGCTGTAGGGGACTGCATGTGCTATACTCGAGTTGTACAACAATGCCTAGTGCAGAATTTGTACGTCTTCCATTTTCTATTCAAAGCCTTAACTTAATCCTCAACTACAGACATCTAATTAGCAATACTGGAAAGGATATATAATGTATATGATTATTATAACCTGTTTTTCCCTGTTGCACTAATCCCTTTTTTAAATTAAGTTTTATGTAAAATGAGCAAGGGGCATAATGTATATTCTGGCCAGTTGCACTAAGTACAATTCTGAAGGCTCTAATGGCAATCACTACTATCCTTGTTTGATAATATAGGCAAATATGTAGCAGTCAACAACATGGGAAATTAGTATCCCCAAATTTTCAATAACAATAAAAATCATATGTAAATTACAACAATACATTAATTGTTGATATCCCCTTGGGAAATTATTTTATGGGCTTTGCTTTTACAAAATGAGAAGACTCTAGAAAAGATTTTTTATTACACTATCCCAAATAAAAGTACCAAAAATATCTATTAAAATAGTAAAAGAATTCTTTGAATCTCTAAACTATAGCTATGGATTTTAATATATTCATGCCTATATTGAGTGTTTTCCCCAATAGTCCCATTAAAAAAAACAGTACCTCCTAATACAGTACAAACAAACAGTTAAATAACTTCATGGTTATGTCTCTTACTGTCACAAGAAGTTTTCCCAGAGGATTAAGTAATTTCTAAGATGATTCTAGATCTTTTAATGCAAGCACTATTCTGTTTGCTCTGTAAGCTTTAAAACTTCAATGATATTCACTTTGAAAACTACAGATATTGGTTCACGAGTTGAATAATAATAATAAGTGCGGTTCTGTGGATGAGCCTGGCCGAAGAGAATTGAGCATTTTGTTAGTTGCTCAGATAAGTGAATATGAAAACTTACATTGTACAGTACGCTATTTCATGACCTACCGCTGAATGCTAGAAAATATATATACTTATTTTTTATAGAATACCAAACAAGTGTGCTATGTATATCTGCACAGGCTTTTGTATTGCCAATGAAATAAGCATTAGTAAAGCTTGTAATATTACCCTTGAGAAAAGTAACTTGCAATATCTGTAGAAAGCACTTGTACTGCGTGCTAATAAAATATATATATGTATATCTCACTTTCATCCTGTGGAATTATCACTTTATGTTAACCAGCTATAAATAACCTAAAAGGGGCATTACAACATTGTTTTCAGCATATACTTGGACATTGAATTACATGACATGATGAGCTCCAACTGCCAATTTAATATCACATGGGTTAGATATAGCCATCAAATGATGCAATAACACACCCAAAGTACAGCTTCCACAAGAACTAAGATGATTCTACTTTTCTTACCAACTTATGTGGCTTATGCCCTAATTAGAGATCAGTATTATGTATTGTATACCTAGATGGCCATACGTACTTAGACCTCTTCCATATTTTGATAATTTTTATTGTAGAATCACCAATAAAAATACTCTTTTTAATTAAATAAAAACAAAGTAGTCACACTTCTACTGCACTTTATCATACCTATAACCATGGGCATGACAAGCTACCTGAATATATATGAAAAGACAATTTGGATGCTGTTCTCAATTCTTATGAAGCAAAGTGTATTGCATGAGGCTTATCGTATATAGTATTTTGTATACTGTATATATCTAAGTTCATTGAAATCACATTTCTTTTGAAATAATTTCACCCAGTTATGGGAATAACTTCAGATGATGGCACTGAGGGAGGGTCATCCGCATCGCCCATACTATAACGACCTTCATCCTCTTCACTATCTGCAGGTGATGCCTTTGCTGCACTTTTGTCACCCCTACCACTACTACTGTCGTGCTGGCTTAACCGGTCATCACTGCTCCACTTGTCTGCAACACTATCCTCGCTTACAGTCTTGCCAACACTCGTTACACTGCCATCAAGAGGCGTGACATCTGACTGACCACTTAATGGAACTTCCTCAGCTGATATATCCATGGGAGTTTGGAAAGTTGGAGGAACAGTTTCTTTTCCATCAACTGCTGAGGACTCCGATTCTGTAAGAGTGACCTCCATTTGAGCCACTGTCGCAGATGAAAGTTTGTTTGGTTCGACATCATCTGTAAAAAAAACATGAATGTCAATTGTAAGGTCAAAAGGAAAAAATGGATAACATTTAAAATCAAAAGTTAACAATGCTGCTAAAATATATTGATGTTCCCTAAAATTTCAGGAGCATTTTCTTTGTCAACAAACTTGGAGGAAAATGAATCATGCATACCTTTTGACTTTGTTTTCATGTTTGGCAATGCATATTCTTAAAATCACAAATTTTAAGTAATTTGTATTTTTCCTAACAGTACTTACCTCGAACTGCTTTCTTAGGAGTATCTGGGCTCTCCTCCCAACCGACCAGAATTTTGTGTAGTTTACCCTATCTCCGTTTTCTGGCGGAGGAATACGCGCCATGAGGCGACCCGGGGTCAGAGAGCGTGCTCGCTCAGGTCTCGACCTCCAGTAAGTTTATGATAGATAGGTTTCCAGAAGTCCTGTAAGGCACTCGGGGCAGGATGGTTGGGCCTTAACCCGAAAGTAGTTCGAGGTAAGTACTGTTAGGAAAAATACAAATTACTTAAAATTTGTGATTTGTTCCAACACGGAGTACTTACCTCGAACTACTTTCTTAGGAGACTTATACTTTAGGAGGTGGGAGTGGCCTTCCGGACCTAGAGACCGTTGACGAAGGGAAAAAACGAACCTAGATAGGAGGCTAGGTTCTGTTGACCCATAAATAGAAACGAGAAATTAGGGAAAACTACGCAAAAAACTATCTTAGTGTCTAAGTAACTCACCTCTGTAAAAGTCCTCGGAGACGTATTCATTCACTGACCGTGTATCCCATGGAAGGTGAAGGAATCAAGGGTCATGTAGGGGAAGGGTGATAAGGAGGGAAAAGGTAAGGAAGGAACCTGTGTCTCTTGGACTTACCGCCCACGGCTTCCCCGAGGCTACACCTTAAATCTTCTGGAGCGCAGAAATGACGGGACCAAGCGAGAAACCGTCCAAAGATTTTCTAGAACATTCCTTTAGGTAGTGTGCTGTAAAGGTGGACTGCCTTGACCAAGTGCCTGCCCTCAGGATCTGGCCCACTGCCATGTTCCTCTCGAAGGCCAACAAAGTACTCAGGCCCCTAATGTCATGGGGTCTAGGCTTTCCCGGAAGGGAGACCCCCGAACTGTAGTAGGCTGTCATGATTACCTGCCGTAGCCAGAAGGAGATCGTGTTCTTAGAGACCGGCTTCTTCACTAGTCCTGAGGAGACGAACAGACTCTTGATCCCAGGGCGAAGTCTGGCAGTCCTCTCTAGGTACTTACGTACCGCTCTGACCGGGCACAGTAGCAAGTCCCTCGGGTTGTCCGAACGCGGAATTGCTGGCACTGAGAACCCTTCAAACCTAGGGTCCCAAACAGCTGGGTTCTGGGTCTTGGCTACGAAGTTAGGTAAGAACCTGAAAGTTGCTTCTCGCCACCCCTTTGAGTGTGAGACCTCGTATGACAGCCCATGGATCTCTCTCACTCTCTTCGCCGACGCAAGAGCTAACAGGAAGACCGTCTTGAGGGTGAGCTCCTTGTCCAGGATATCCTTGAGGGGTTCGAAGGGAGGCTCTGAAAGCACTTTCAGCACTCTAGCCACATCCCACTGGGGAACCCTCGTGGCCTGGGGGGAACACGACTGCTTAAAGCTCTTGATGAGCATCGAGGTATGTCTGGAGGCTCCTAGGTCGATGCCCTTCAGGAGGAAGACTTGGCCCAGCGCTGCTCGGACTCCTTTGATGGCTGGTATGGACATGCCCACTTCGTCCCTCAGATAGACCAGGAAGTTGGCTATCTCGTGAATGGAGGCCGCTAACGGCCTGATGTTCTTCGAGGTGCACCATTTCGTAAAGGTAGCCCACTTTGCTTGGTATACCGCGACCGAGGACCGTCTTAGGTAACCTGACATCCTTGTTGCGGTCTTCGACGAATATCCTTCCCTCCTCAGGAGACGCTCGATAACCTCCACGCGTGTAGGCGGAGGGACCGAGGGTTTTCGTGAAACCTTTGGAAGTGAGGTTGCCGAAGGAGGTCTGGGTCGTCCGGAAGGGGCCAAGGCGGAAGGTGCGCCAGTTCCTTTAGGTCCGCAAACCATTCTCTCTCCGGCCACCAGGGCGCTACCAAAGTCATCCACAGGTTGTTCGCCCGCCTCACTCTGTTGAGAACTTGTCTGAGCATCCCGAAGGGGGGGACGGCGTATACGTCAAGATTGTCCCAAGGATGTTGAAAGGCGTCCTCGAACGCTGCTGTCGGATCTGGCACAGGAGAACAAAACACGGGGAGCTGTGCGTTTAGCCTCGTGGCGAAGAGGTCTATTACCGGAGAGCCCCACTTCAGGATGATGTTCTGGGCCACTCTCGGGTGTAGGGACCATTCCGACCCTACTACTTGACCCACCCTGCAGAGGGCGTCGGCTAGGACCTTCTTCTCTCCCGGAATGAACCTGGCCATGATCTTGATCTGTTCCTCCTCTGCCCATTCCAGGAATTCCGTTGTGAGACTGCACAGCTCCTTCGACTTCAGTCCTCCTTGCTTTTTCACGTAGGCCACCACCGTGGCGTTGTCGCACATCAGAGCCAAGGTGTTTCCCCGGAGTAGATGGACGAATTCTCGGCATGCCCTTTGCACGGCCATCAGTTCTAGCACGTTTATGTGACGGCTCCTCTCCTCTAAACCCCCTTTCGCTTTCGCTGACTTGTCAAGAAGATGGGCTCCCCAACCCTCCTTGGATGCGTCCGTGAACAGCAGCATCTCTGGAGGGTTGACTGGGAGGGGCATTCCTTTGAGGGTGTTTGTCCTGTCATGCCACCACTCCAGGACTTCCTTCGTCTCCGGGACTATCTTGTGCGGGAAGTCCCCCTGGTTCCAGAGCTCCTTCAGGTTCCATTGAACGCCCCTGAGTTTGAGCCTCCCCTGGGGGACCAACTTCTCCAATGACATGAGGTGGCTTATCAATCTTTGCCAGTCCTTGGCTCTCCTGGGCTGGCGCGTTAGAAAGGGCCGGAGTATCTGATCTAGGTTGTCTAGCCTCTCCGAGGAGGGGAAGGCTCTCGCCAACCGGGAGTCTAGAACCATCCCTAGGTAGGTCATCCTGGTGGAGGGTATCAGCTGTGATTTTTCCAGGTTGATGGAGACCCAAGACACCGCAGAACTGCAGAAGCTTTGCGCCTTGCTCCCTCAGTGCTCCCTCTGAGGCTGAAAGCAACAACCAGTCGTCTAGGTGCCGAATCAGGCAGATGCCCTGTTCCTGTGCCCAGGCCGGGACTGTTGCGAAGACCCTCATGAAGACCTGAGGAGCTGTCGACAGTCCGAAGCAGAGGGTTCTGAATTGTAACGTCTGGGTACCCCATTCAACTCTTAGGAACTTCCTGCTGGAGGCGTGGACAGGGATCTGGAAGTAGGCGTCCTTGAGATTTATGGACATCATGAAGTCCTCTTCTCTCAAGGCCGCCAAGACCGATTTCGGGGTGTCCATCTTGAAGTCGGTCTTGCACACAAACTTGTTGAGGGCCGAGAGATCTATGACCGGTCTCCAACCTCCTGTCGCTTTCTCCACCAGGAAGAGTCTGCTGTAGAACCCTGGTCCTGGATTCTTGACTGGCTCTACCGCCCCTTTGGTGAGCATGGCCGATACTTCCTCCTGTGCAATGCAGTTCTTCTCAAGGGGTCCTTGGGTGCCAGCCACTCCGCCTGTTGGTCCGGGATCAGAGGGGGTGGTTCCGCTAAGAAGGGCAACCTGTACCTTTCCTTCAGTACTGCTACGGTCCACGGGTCCGCTCCGTGGTCCCGCCAAGCTTGCCAAGAGTGTTTGAGGCATCCCCTTACCTGAGGCTTCGGCAGGAGTAGGGGGCCTCCTTTCCTATCTCCTTCTAAAGGCGCGGCTGGAACGCCCTCTCCTGGAGTTAGAATAGGTTGACCTGAAGTTCGACTGTGGGGCCGAAGTACCCCTACGGGAGGGCTGCGAGGTCTGGTGCCAAGACACCGACGGGGAGTCCCTTCTAGGCTGGACCGGCAAAGCGCGGGATGGGTGAAGGACATCTGAAGAGGATCTCCTGTGGGCTGGTCATCTTGCAGGTGAGGGTCTGGGATCTCCTGCTTCCTGACCCTCTCCATAGTCTCCTCTACTGCCTTCAGGGGAACACCGACTCACCCCACAGGTAAGTTCCTCAAGGCTCTCGCCTCTCGGTCGGGTAATCTCCTAACCAGCTTGCTCAGGGCTGTGTCCCTCTTCTGCAGCACCCAGTTGGCTGCTTGAGAGAGAGACTGGTATGAGAGGAACTTGAGCACTTTCCCACCCGAACTAATCAGTTCCCTCAGCAAGGACTGATTCTCGGGGACGGAGAGGTCGTGAGATGCCTGAAAGCCCACCAACGTGCAGGCCCACCAGTCCAACCATGAAGACACGTACACTAGATCCAGGGCCATATCCTCCATCATGGAGGTTTCCGCCAGGGAAAAACACACCGGAGCGGAGGATGCCCTATCTTCAGCCGCTCCCTGGTTCAGGATAGCAATCGCTGGCTCAACCGTACAGGGACCTCCGCGGCGCCCCTCCGGGAGATAAAAGCGTTTCTGCATTTTAAGACCCTGGAGGAGTTTGGAGGCGCTCTGGTTCCTGGGGGCGTCCGCCTGGCTGGCTATGAACCTATCTATGTGGTCCATACCCAGCTTAACGTCCCTCGCCAGGGGAAGAGCCAGAAAAGGCTTCTGCTGCACCGGATTATCCACTAGCCTGCTAAGTCCGGAAAGCCAGGCTTGTTCTGCCGAGGGTTTCGGCTCATCCTACCTATGATGCCGCCTGATGAGGGCTAAGACCTTCCTATAGGCGGAGACCTCGTCTGTTGAGCATTCTCCCCCTTCTACGAGGCCTTCGGCTATCTGGTCCTCCGCCTGACCAGCCACGTCGATGATGGAGGGTTCCGCGTGAGGAGGAGGCATCTTCCTCTCGTCCCGAGCCATTGGCGGGTCGACTCACTGAGCGGGCGGCTCTGGTGGGACGGGAGTAGCAGTCATGAGTCTACTCCTTCCTGCGGAGTTCCATGGAGCTGCGGGCTTCCCCGTGCCAGCTGGCTGGTTCTGTCATTCCGGGAAGGCCGTCGAAGGGCCGGAGGCCGGGACAAAGCTGCCAGGACAAAGGGGCGGCTCTCTCCGCTGGGCGGGTGAAGCCGGAACCTTCGCGGACTTATGCTTGTCACTCAACCTGGTGCGACGACCTCCGTCGATGATCGGGTCTGCTGGAGGAGCTGTGCCGCAAGGGTGGCAAAGGAGCTCTAGAGAGACAGCCAGAGGTACCCGGGGCTGCTGAAGCTCCTAGGAGGTGGCTACGGGGGATGCTGACTCGCACCCATTCAACTTTCGACGAACGGCTCCTCTTGTGCTTCCTCCTTTGGGGATCTGGAACGTCTCCTTGCGTAGCGTGATCGGGAACGGGACCGCTTCCTGCGGGACCTCTCCCGTCTCCTCCTCGAGTCCCTCGGTCCTTCGTCCTCCGAGGAGAAAGAGTCTGACCCGAAAGAGGAGACCGATGACTGGTAGGATTCTGCGGAGTCGTCCGAAGCGTCTCGAGTTGCTGGTGGAGTTTCGTGCCGGTCCGCTGGCGAAGAAGGTTGAAGAAAGACGGGCGGGAGCGTTTCCGACGACGCCAGGGGAGAGCGAGGCACCTTCTTGCGGGCGAACCAGGTGTCAAACTCCTCCTCCAGTCTCATGGGTGACCTGAAGGGCGTCCTTGGCGGCGCCCCTGCGACGGGATTTGAACTCGGCGAATCTTCCTTCTCGGCGTCTCCCCCCGGTCGCTGACGTACCTTAAACACAGATCCAAGATGCAGGGGAAGAGGCCGTAGTGGGCTTCCCCTCACATCGGATCATCGGTAGAGACGGGCCCTGCTGGCACCAGGACCTCGTCTCCCAAACACACACCCATCCCTCCCTCAGGCCCCCCACTTGCCTGAACCGACACAATATCCCCACCAACAGACATCACAGACTCCTGGGAAGAACAATAGGCCGCTTCCCCGCAACGGACTTACCTCGTCCCCTACTCTGGGTAGGGGAAGGCGGCAGAGAACCCCTCTCCGAAGAGGCATCGGGCGACGCTAGGGGCGAGGCAAAGCTGGACTTCTTCAGTGATCTCTTGGTAGCCTTCTTCTTCTTAGTGCCGTAGCGCACCCACTGGATTTCGTTCCAGGACTCGCACTCCGGACACATGGCTGTAGGGGAACAAACACTGCTCTTACACGACAAACACAAAGAGTGGGGGTCGACTTCCGGCTTGGAGAGAAAGGCCCCACAAGATTTACCGGCCATAGGCCCAGGGCAACGGCGGGGATGCTCCATAACGAAACACTAAAGCACCAATCGACACAAGAACACAGAGGGAAAGGTAGGATAAGGTAAGGTTTGAACACGAGGGCACCACGTGAGACACAAAGGGTCGGGGGACACGAAGGGTCGCATTGGGTGAAGAGAGCGTGGCGTGTAATCACGTCGCGACCAGAAAACTTACTGGAGGTTGAGACCTGAGCAAACACGCTCTCTGACCTCGGGTCGCCTCATGGCGCGTATTCCTCCACCAGAGGTTCCCCAGCATAGAAAACGGAGATAGGGTAAACTACACAAAATTCTGGTCGGTTGGGAGGAGATCCCAGATACTCCTAAGAAAGTAGTTCGAGGTAAGTACTTCGTGTTGGAACAAATGGTTATTTAAAAATATCTCCCTACATATTCAGTCTCTAAACAACCATAGAACCATCTGCTCTTATCAGTGCACTTCTTTGATGGTTATTCAAAAAAATATTGGCATGTACGGAATAACTAAACATCCTGCAATAGAACAGTCTATAGTATTGTCAAAACAGTGCAGTAATGATAAAATGAATGAACCTATCAGTGCACTTCTTTAATGGTTATTTAACAACACTATGGTCTATATTCTGTGGCCAAAAATCCTACATTACAACAGAAGTTTGATCCCATCAGTGCACTTTACATAATTTAATGGTTATTTCAAAATATCTTGGTATATGTTCAGTGACTAAACATCTTGCACTACAACACTATGCTCCTATTAGTCCAGACAGGTACTTTTATTAGTTTTAAATAGCATTAAGAAACAGATTTTGACATTTGTTTTTAATATAGTGGATGCAAATATTTTTGTGAAATTACATTTTGCAACTTTACATATATCGAATTACATTCTGTACTTTATATACACCATATACGTATCAAAGCATAACAGCTGGGGGGGGGGGGATGTTAAGCCAGTCCAACTTGCTGTCAGCCTCAAGCCCAGATAAATGCG
>NC_090725.1:288017272-288032272 GCF_036898095.1 Palaemon carinicauda
GGTCAATTCTTTCTTTCAAGTTTTACTTGTGTTTTACTTTTATTCATACCAAGGTAAATGACGCCAAGTTTTTGTATATTTTGAAAAAAAAAGTCTTGGTTTGTTCGGATTTAACGCTGAGCTGAAGAGCAAACTTGAATACAAACTCGATTTCAGTTTTACAAAAAATATTTCTCTCGGCGAATTTCTTCACTGTTAAAAAGGCTGTAATTTTAATTGAAAATTCTCCTTAAGAATATACTGTTCTCAGCCGTATTTTAGTAAAATACAAGCGACCGTAATTTTACTCTACTTTGATATTATCTTTTACGGGTTAGTGCCCGTAATGTTACCTCTTTACGTCAATATATCCGGTTTAAAACGCTAAATGCCTGGCAACAGTTATTCCAGTTTTATTTTTTTCTTCCGAGATTTTACAAAAAGAACATGTAACATGATTTTATATATATATGTGTGTGTGCGTGTGTGTGTGTGTGTGTGTAAATGTGTGTGTGTTGGAGGGCGTTTGTAGGAAGAGAATTATTATTCTTTGATTTTAACAAACAAAAAGATAAAATATGAACTCGTAGCGCTGTGATGATCTACGGTGTAGTCTCATTCCCTTTCAGTCTGATACTTCAACATTTCTTTAATTGTTTTATTTTCATCAATTTATTTGTAAACTCCTTTCTTTTTAATTCATTATATTTGTCCTTCGTATGGGTCCATTCATATCCGTGGGAACTCGTTAAATGCGAATGATGACAGATATGAACATAAAGATAATATCAACTGTGTTCATTGAAGTTCTTTGTACTTGGAGTGTGGGATGCCTTCTCCATTGTTGTGAAACTCCTAAACTGTGTCTTCAAAGAGGATCTGAGAGTTTTTTTTTTAAATAACATTGTATTATGTTTGAACTCTCTCTCTCTCTCTCTCTCTCTCTCTCTCTCTCTCTCTGGAATGTTTTTTTTATAATTTTCCAATATGTTCTATAATAATCATTTTGTTAGTATATGATTATGTAGGATATGTTAATTTACTTGGTTAGCAAAGACATGTTCTTTTGGGTGTTTGCCGGTCGGGGGTTCGAGTCCCGCTCAGACTCGTTAGTGCCATTAGTGTCTGCAACCTTACCATCCTTGTGAGCTAAGGTTGGGGGGTTTGGGGGAACCTATAGGTCTATCTGCTAAGTTATCAGCAGCCACTGCCTGGCCCTTCCTGGTCCTAGCTTGGGTGGAGAGGAGGCTTGGGCGCTGATCATATAATGTATGGTCAGTCTCTAGGGCATTGTCCTGCATGCTAGGGCAATGTCACTGTCCCTTGCCTCTGCTATTCATGAGCGACCTTTAAACTTTTAAATGCATATGATGTGTACATATAATAGTGTGAAAACTTTCACATATAATCATCATCATCATCATCTCCTACGCCTATTGACGCAAAAAGAGGTCCTCGGTTAGATTTCGCCAGTCGTCACTAGAGCTTTTAAATCAATACTTCGCCATTCATTATCATCTACTTCATGCTTCATAGTCCTCAGCCATGTAGGCCTGAGTCTTCCAACTCTTCTTGTGCCTTCTGTGTATGTGTATGTACATAATTATAGTATTATTATTTATATTATTATTATTGTTATTGCTTGCTAAGCTACAACCCTAGTTGGAAAATCAGGATGCTATAAGCCCAGGGGCTCCAACAGGGAAAATAGGCCAGTGAGGAAAGGAAACAAGAAAAAGTAAAATTCTTGAGAACAGTAATAACATTAAAATAAATTTGTGTTCTTGATGGGGAAAATTAAATCAGATTGAATACCTTTTATGCGTTATTATCTTTCTTTCTGAAAATTCTTGGTTTTTCAGTAGAGCAGAACCATTTTTTTTCTTATATGGTATAACTTTACGTCAGGTTGCTAACTTATTAATAATCGAAGAGATAAACTTGGAAACGACTTCCTTAGAAACCAGTGTTAATGAAAGGTTGTATTCCATTAATATTTGTTTACCGCTGTTAATGCAGAAAGTCCTCGACTTACAAACTTAATAGGTCCCAAGAAGTTGTTTGTAAGTTGAATTTTGGCCCAGGGCAGGCTTCACCTAACTCGCTTGCCTACAATTTTCTGCTGCAAAGGTCAACAAATAGTCTGGTTTCATATAGCAAATGTTGTCTTGCTTACTGAATTAAATTATAGACTTTTTTTATTGTTTCATTATGAATTCTTTATATGATATGAGATTTATTTCAGTTGGATTTGTGTTTTTAGCTCCTAATTTTTTTAAGTTGAGGATATTCCTTATACTATTATTAGTATTTACTCCACTGAAGATGTAAATAGTAAATATTCAATCGTTAGGTGAGGTTATTAGCTTCCTACAGGGTCAATGTCACAACATTTGCTATGTTTTGTAAAGCTGAGAAGAGAAATGTTTCATTATATTAGTATCTTCGTATTTTCCGTTATGTTTTATACCCTGCCTCATGTTTCATAGATTGATTACAATTTGTTGACACAAGACAACTGAGAATCGGTCGATATAAAAAATGAAAATACCGTAGTCAATTTAATTGGAGAAAATCAACATCAAAAGGGTTCGATTCCATCGGCCATGACTGTCAAAGTACCTACACCGAGGCAGAGTAAACGTTATGAATTCTACCAGCGACAGTAAACGGCGTCACAGCCTGATTTTTAGCCGGCATGACCGTGTAGGGCCCTCAATCGAAACAAAAAGATAAATAACCGACTGACATTGACGTCCTACGTTGTAGCATATCTTGATGACTATTCGTTACCCGTAGCTTCTCATTGACGTACTTGTTTGCCGAATATGCATTGCCGACGGAGCATGAATAGGAAAGAAGGAGAGAGGTGGATGGAATTAATTCGGTGTTGACTGGTTGACTATTATTATTATTTTCGTGTGGCTTCCTTTATATCAGTATGGATGAATCGAAGTTAAGTATTCTTTGTTTGCCTCCAGCGATCTATTCTTTATGCTTGGGTTGTAGCTCTCGCCCTTTGGGGAACAAACGATTATAGTGACGACGGAAATTCTGTACATTTATGAGGATGGAGATGAAAACCTTTTTTTAGGAGAAGTATCTTGATACTTTTATTTATTTGTTTCTTGCGTTATTGAGATGATTGATTGATTTTGAGTTATCTGGCATCCTGACATCGAAGGTCATTGACGCCGGTGATTAGACGAAAACACCGTTTTACTTTCAACCAGTAAATTTTGAGTCCCACAGAAATATCTATTTATTCATTTGATAAAGACATAAAGATACAAATAATCGAAATCGAGTCATAAATGTCATATTTATGTGACGATAATAAGGTGAACCATGCATAAGTTGAACGCCACCTCAAAATAGCAAATAAAAACAAAGCATATATATATATATATATACATATATATATATATATATATATACAGTATATATATATATATATATATAATATATATGTGTGTGTATGTATGTATACGTATGTATATATATGCGTGTCTGTGTGTGTGTGTTTTGGTGTGTGCGTGTGGCGTCTATAAATCAACGCGTTATTTAATCGATACACGAAACTGCAGTCAAGTCTCAAAAACACGAAAACTGCAACTATAGTGTTGCCGATGATATCTTGTACCAAAAGCTATTTCGAACTACATGGCTCTTCGCTAAGGCTTGAGTGATGAAATACTTCAATATAAAGGGATATATCAGTGAAAATAGAAAATAAAAGATATTTAGAAACTCCGGAGTTAAATAACAACTTTTAATTGATGGAAACTTTAAAATTGTTGGAATTTTCACAAAGCTTCACATGATCTTCAAACCTCTTTTCCACGAAGCACATGGCTCACATTCGTTTCTTCAGGGTCGTCGTTATTGCTATGTCCAACCCAGCCCAAATTGGATTTCTCGCCCTGTCAAAGAAACATCTAGACTTGTAAACCACATTAGTCACAGAAATTGCTTAGAACGGCGCTGTTCCTTATGACAAGAAGTGACCTCGCCTTCTGGAATGAAATAGCTTCTGTATATATTAAATATAAGTTGCTTTCTTACTTCAAATAATGTTTTACCAGAAGGGTAATGCCTTCTACTTTTTTCAGTAAACCGGTTTTTATACTTGAGTTGATTAGTGGATGGTAGCCCGAGAGCAATCCAAGGACCTGGCAAACGTGAGTTGGGTGCTTTCCCATTCGATAACGTTGTCTAATTGCAGTATTTAGAAGAGGCACGGAGGTAGCTACACCCTGTACAAACACACATATGCACATACACGCATATGTATGTGTGTATATATATACACTATATACACTATATATATATATATATATACATACATACATATACATATCATCAGATCTCAATCATCATCTCCTACGCCGATTAACGCAAAGTATGTATATATATATATATATATATACATATATATATGTATGTATGTATATGTATATATATAAACACACATACATGTATGTATATATATATATATATATATACATTACGTGTGTGATATCATAAGTTAGCGATCTAGGAGGTTTAGACTTACTGTAAGCTTTTCCTTGTAAGAACCGCCTCATTTATGGTGAAACGAATCTATTTGTTATTATTATAACACATAGACGTAAGTAATACATGTTAATGATTCGTTTCACCCACAATACAACCAAGTGCTCTTAGCCTCTGGCCAGTATGTATGAACTTATCTATAGAATATACATAACTATGAAGTACGATGAAAATTTAATTATTTTCTCTCATCATTTATTCCTTCACCTCAATAGCCAAAGGTCACAGATTTGATATCGAAGTAAGTTGCTGTGCGTTTATTACGACTATGTGACTATGCCGAGTCTTAAAAGGTCATATATGTATATATATATATATATATACACATACTGTATGTGTGTGTACGTGTATGCTTGTATATGGATGGAGTTATGTATATATAAATAAATGAACACACACACATATATATGTGTATGTATAATTATATATGTTTGTGTATCTATCTCTATACATATATATATATATATATATATATGTGTGTGTGTGTGTGTGTTTGTGTATGTATGATTATATGTAAGATTATATATATGTTTGTGTATCTATCCTAATATATATATATATATATATATGTATATATATATATATATATATATAATGTGTGTATAGATATCTTCGGTATTTACCTCCCGCGATGAAATACCTAAGCGAATATTTTCATGTTATTTTTCGTGTTAGATACTGCATATAAATACCTAATAAGGAACAATAGAGGCATTCAAGCCAAGCCCTCTGAAATTGGCCCTACGCTTTATATTTCCCAATTCATAACAAAAGCGATTCATGTTTTTCTTACTTCCAAATTTTCCTACATTGGTAAAACGCTAGAAGTATATGTATGTGTATTTTATGCCATTCTTATGACTTCATGAAGATGCAGAGGTGAATGTGTCTCCCCTATTGATATTCATCCTCCTTCCTCTCTTCCTCGTCTTTGGAGCAGGATCTGGGCTCGGCCCCTCTTCTGCTGACGTCATTCGCCTTTCCCTTGCTATTGCATTGGAATATATATCAATCCTTGTTAGTTTGACACGGTTTTCTCTGGATTATCCCTACCTGTCTCCTCCAAAAAATCAAATAAAGGTTTATGTCACCTGTAATCAAACATGTAAATAAAGTTATATATACAACATATGTATATATGTGTTTGTGTTTGTGTGTGTGTGTGTACGTATGCGTGTGTATATGTAACCACATGATATGGTTAGAAAGGCTTTAACAGACCTGGTGTTCGATTACTTCATAGCTGGTTACTTCACGTTTTGCCATCTCGCACGTTACGAGTGTCATAACACAAATATACATGTATGTATGCAATATATACAGTATGTATATATATATATATATATATATACCACAACATACACACATATACATATATATATATATATATACGCCACAACATACACACACACACACACACATATATATATATATATATATATGTATATGTGTGTGTATGTTGTGGTGTATTTTTCCCTCTTCCATATTAGAATGTGAGGCTGCTAGTTAGGCAATGTTAGGACCTCATCATAATGAATGATACTTCCAAGGATAGAATCAAAAGGTCTTTTTTTGCCTAATTTCCGCACGGCATACAATGACATAGAGACCAGTTCTCGGTGCTAAAAATATACACCTTTGTACCTCATATTTTAAAGAGACTGATTACCAACGCAGAAGGGCATTAGTTGGATATTTGCTTGGATATTGTCCTCTCTCTCTCTCTCTCTCTCTCTCTCTCTCTCCCCCCTCTCTCTCTCTCTCTCTCTCTCGGTTTTCTGGTCTGATGAAATTGATTTCTTATTCGCCAAGAACTGGAATTATTTGAGATAATAATTGTCAATTGGAAGAATGAATATCATCTTAGTCATCATCTTAGGTTCCCCTCCGCCACCCATGAGGCTTATAACCCATATTTGACGTCATTAAAAAGTATCATGGTCATGTCGTTGAGGTTCAAACATCACAAAACATAGGATGGTAATTGTTTTAGTATATATATGTACTTGTATAAAAAGTGGTAATTTTGAGAGACTGAATTATTAACTTGGAAATGGACAATGGCGGTATTATCAAGTAATGTAGAGATGTCAGCTGCAACCAAATTGTCTTCATAGAGACTATTAAAAATTTTGAGATTTTTGTTAGGCTCGCCGAATCCTAGCCCTCACGCTTATAATTTTCCTATTTCTCTAAATGTTTATTGACATTTTATACCCTAAACACTACTTTCAATTCTTGACTATAGAATTACTTGAACATATTTTATAGCGATTGATGTATATTTTGGAAGCCTCGTCTGATTTTCGATAGTTGGATGGTAAATTTCCTGCAGATTGCTGTTTTCTCATCTTTTGAGCCATATTTTTTATCTTTTTTGTTATTTTCTTTCTTTCCCGGGCTTTACCTCGAAGGATTTTCCCGAACACCATCTGTGGCAGAGGACGTGGTTCTGAATTTAGATATAAATCCGGTCATTCACTGAAAAAAAGTCCTCTATCACAGACACGACAGAAAATACTGATGCCTAAATGACATTTTCTCTTTTATATTATGAGAGAGGTTTTTAATTGTAGTTATTAACATTATAGTGTATAAATATAAATCGATTTTTGTTATTGTTATGGGTGGATATTTATTTTTAAATATTACGTTTACCGAGATTGAAAAAAACAAAAAAACACGAACTTGTATTGTGAGAAAAATCTGAAGACAGTATTATACAGCACTTGCTCTGAAGATATCTATCTATCGATATATATATATATATATGCGCGTATGTTATATGTTCCTACATACAGTATATATATCTATATACATATATATATGTGTATATATATATATGTATATATATATATATATATAGAGAGAGAGAGAGAGAGAGAGAGAGAGAGAGAGAGAGGGAGAGAGAGAGAAAGAGATTATATTTACCGTATGTATGTGTTTATATATTCTCTCTCTCTCTCTCTCTCTCTCTCTCTCTCTCTATATATATATATATATATATATATCATTCAATTGCGTCGCTACAAGCTTTAATAAAATTTATTAAACCGAAAGGAAACTTAGGAAAGATTTAATGTCTCCGTCGTAAAGTTATCAATTGGTAACGGGTTTTTAGTTAAATACATGATTTTGATTTTCATAAAAAAAAAATAAAATCAAGTGTTATTTTTCTTTGTGTTATATCAGCATTCAAGCTGAATGGTTTAACTGATATTTGAAATTATTGCATTTGCTCTGCGTTGTGGAGATGGAGGGACGGAGATTTAGAGACTGGATGCAATATATTTTCAGGGATCAAATGATTGCATGTCGGCCTAGAATTGCATTAGATTCGAACCTCCATCTGGGGACATCAGGAGATATAGGTACAAGGCGAATCAGAATGAGTGGTCTTTCATTTGGGTTACAAATGCTTGAGAGAGAGAGCCTTACCTTATTTTTTTTTTTTGTTTGGGTTCCCCCAGGTCCCTCAGTGTGAGGCACCTCGTATATCCACCAGAGAGTTGCTAATACATCTTCCGGTGTATTTTGCATCTTCCAGTCTTGGATGGTCTGGGATGCATCTTAGGTATTTATCGAGCTGATTTTTAAACGCATCTACGCTCACTCCTGATATGTTTCTTAGATGAGCTGGCAGCACATTAAATAGTCGCTGCATTATCGATGCTGAGAGAGAGAGAGAGAGAGAGGGAGAGAGAGAGAGAGAGAGAGAGAGAGAGAGAGACCTTGACTCTTTTCATATCTGCTGTATTTTAATCATTGTAGTTCTTGAAATACTGATAGGGAGAAAATCGCTTAGTATAGCGATTAAATATTGGATATTAATGTATTATGAATTTATTCTCTCTCTCTCTCTCTCTCTCTCTCTCTCTCTCTCTCTCTCTCTCTTTTTTAGACACTCCCTGTATTGAATGTCCAGATGTCGCGAGTCTCTGCTCAAATGCCTTTAATAATAGTGGTTTCTACAAAGCATTACACTGATAGTGGCACTTGGGTCACGCTTAAAAGTGGAATCATTCTATTGGTCCTGACATTATTTGGTTTTATGGCTCTTGACTTGGTTTGAATTATAAATGCCCAGGTTCGTCATTGAGTTGTGTGTGCTGGGTTAGATATCGTGCTCGTAATTAAAGGGGCTGCTTTGAAATTAAGTTTAAAGAGGATAAGTTAGGATTTTGGAAGTAGGCTTCTTCAGCCTGCACGCACGTGCGCACGGCACACACACACACACACACACATATATATATATATATATATATATGTGTGTGTGTGTGTGTATATACATATATTTATGTGTGTGTATGGTTGTATGTATGTGTATATACAGTATATATATATATATATATATATAAATATATATATATATATATATATACAGATATATGTATTTATAGGTATATATACAGTTAGTTTCCGTTGGCGTCACCAAAAAGTCGAATGTACTATGTACATATAACTTCAATTCTCTCTTGGTGGCTATATTATACTCAACACGTTTCATCTGTACACAGGGCATATGTGCGTGTAAGATGGGAAAAGAAATGGACTGCTTATGTTACTATGGTAACTACTGTACATCAATGGCCTTAAATATTGCTGACAGTGATTGTGTTGACATCTATGCGAAGTTAATCCAAAATGTCTTGCTGTAGCAGCCTTGTGTGCGTATGTTTGTATGTGCACATGATTTGAAAGTCACAGAATTATGGAAACCTGTTTTAATAAACTTAAAAGATCTAATGATGCTTGAAAATCACATTTTAATGGTGAAAGATTTTCGTGGTTTATCTCTTCGTTTATTATTGGTTACTTATAGTTCTCAACGATTTTGTTATAACTTCCTTTTTCTTATGATCATTTTATCCTCTGGTTTGATTTTAGAATAAGAATGAATTTTTATCGTGGGTGATAATAAAAATTATATTCAAGATAAAAACACTATAAGTAATAATAAAAACATATTTATTGTTGTGAATATTAACTTTACAAAAATGATTTCTTTTTACCTACGATACCATTTTATTACTGCAGTGTCTAAATCAAAGGAGGTTTTGTTAAGGAGCTGGGATAGTTTTTCATTGATGACCTCAGTTATAGGACAGTCTCTCTCTCTCTCTCTCTCTCTCTCTCTCTCTCTCTCTCACACACACATAATCATAGGAATGTTTAGTAGTCATATCTTATAATCCACATCCTAAGTTCTAGGAATGTTGATCATTGTAATTTTTTTTTTCTTGCATGCTGAAAAATATATTTAATTTATTATCCGTTTCCTTCTTGAGATTTATAACTCATTACAATACATACCATTTAGGTGTTTTTACAAGGCATTAAATTTAATAGTTATTCGTTCAATAAACATTTCATAAAAAAAAAAAAAAATCTCATGATCCTTAGTGCCAACTATTCATATTCCCCAAGATCACCTGGCGGGAAATTCAAGGTTATAAACCATCCCGTATCTGAGAGCCACTCACGATAACCAGTGACTAGTATCCTTCATCCTTTATAACCTCTATCTTAAGTCCCAGTGATCAGTATTATAGGTTGATCCGAGCTAGTAGCAACGATTTCCTGTTTGCATGAGAGTGCATAATGCAACCTCATATAAGGAATCTATAAAACCGGGCAGTTAACATCTATGTGATTTAACAAGAGTATATATATATATATATATATATGTATGTGTGTGTGTTTGCGTATGTGTATATATATTGTGTGCATATATATGTATGTATATATATATATATATATATAAATATATATATACATACAGATACATATACATATATATATATGTATATATATGTATATGTATATACATATATATATATATATATATATCTATATATATACCTGTATATATATATATATATATATATATCTTTGAGCTAACCCTGGCTTTTATATGTGCAAATTCCTAGCTCCATCACATCCTTATAACAGGATAAGATCCGATGTATATATATATATATATATATACACACACACACTAGGAGTTTATCTTGACTTTTATGAATGCAAGCCTGTAGCACCCACCTCTTCGTTGTAACAAGAGTGAATGAACTCTTGAGAAGCTTTCTGAATGAATTACGCTCTTTAACCTATCCGCCGCAAGTGATAACTTCCCTGTCAGTCTGTCTGTCTGGCTTGTTAGCCACCGAGAGAGAGAGAGAGAGAGAGAGAGAGAGAGAGAGAGAGAGAGAAGAAAGAAAGAAGTCTTACTTGAATCGCAATGATAACAGTCATAAATAGAGAGTGTGAGAGGGGAGGATCATTGGTGTAGTAATTTCGTATGAGATGATGAATGGGGATAGCCAAATGTTTATAATTTTTTACACTGGGGGTTTGCCTTAGTTATAATTTTTATGCTTTGATAAATGATTGTCCATATTTTTTGTTTTGATAAATGATTGTCCATATTTTTTGTTTGATAAATGATTGTCCATATTTTTTGTTTTGATAAATGATTGTCCATATTTTTTATGCTTTGATAAATGATTGTCCATATTTTTGTTTTGATAAATGTTTGTCCATATTTTTATGTTTTGATAAATGTTTGTCCATATTTTTTGTTTTGATAAGTGATTGTCCATATTTTTATGTTTTGATAAATGTTTTTCCATATTTTTTTATCTTTTGATAAATGTTTGTCCATATTTTTTATGCCTTGATAAATGTTTTTGAAAAAAGAACGTATTATTCATTTAATTTGACAAATTTTGATTGCTTTTACAAGCAGAAGCTTTGATAAATGTTTGTTTTAAATAAAGGGCGTATTATTCACGTAATTTGACAAGTTTTTTTTTTTAAACAAACATTAAAATTTTGGTTGATGGCTTTATCCCTTCTTTGATGGGCTATAGTTTTATAGTGGCCCACAAACGTCTTTTATTTTTTTTTTCCTTATACGTGTTTTTTTTTTTTTTTTTTTTTTTTTTTTTTTTTCTGCCAGTATCTAAACGTGTGGTTACAGCCTTGACAAACCATCGTTGATAACTCTGACAAACGCTTATAGGTAAGAGATGCTTTTACCCAGAAAAACGCTTACGACTTTGCTAAACGTTCGACTTTTGCATCAGAGATTCGGGGAATTGAAAGCAGAGGGTGTTCGGTGACACGACCATGAGTCCCTTATGAAAATGCTTCTTAAGATGCCTGATCCTAGTCGGGGGGGGGGTTACTGTTTGAATCGTTCTATCCTTCAAAGCCTCACGTGCACTCTATCACACACACACACACACACACACACGCACGCACGCATGTAGCGTGAGTCATTGAATTCAGCGATCAAATTTCATCTGGTCATCTTGAGTGTCATTGGGTAGAGAAGTAGTGAATTGAATTAAGGATAAAATCATCGTGACTTCATGATATTTTGGTATGAAATTACCGATTTTCATTAGCTTACAACTAATTTTTGTAGTATCATCGATGTTTAAAGAATATGAAAAATATTGGCACTTACATTTATGAACGACTTTTTTATGATTTATAGCGTGAGGGTCAGCTTTAGAAAGTCACGTATGCAAGATATACATAAGATATGGATACACAGTAAACCTCAATCTATTTACTTGGATGTGTTTACCGTTTTTCATCATACGCCACTTGCATTTTCATAGTTAATAATCGTGACTCTTAAGTGGTTGAAGATTTATTTTTGCAATTTCAATATCCTGGTTTTTTCTCCTATTATTATTTTCAACGTTCTGGGTTATTTTTCGCAAATAGGACAGTTTTTAAAAAAGTTTATGTAGCAACTGAACGGCTTTTTATGGGCTGTTCAAATACTGTCTGATAATCCACAATCTTAACTTTATGCCCGGACTAAATGTGAGCTTATTTCCAAAGGCGACAGTATTTTACAAAAAATAGTTTTAGTCTCGTCAAAAAGAGTATAGTGAACTTTCGGAAACCAACACGTGTAATTTTTTTCCGATAAGCCCAGCATAAACTAAAGTGTGGTTTTAAAAGTTGCACATACGGTATATTATTATTTTTGTTATTATTTTTATTAGTATTATTATTAGCTAAGCTACAACCCTAGTTAGAAAAGCAGGATGCTATAAGCCCATGGGTTGCAACAGGGAAAATAGCCCAGTGAGGAAAGGAAACAAGAAAAAATAAAATATTTTAAGAAGAGTAACAATATTAAAATAAATATCTCCTATATAAACTTTAAAAACTTCAACGACAAAGAGGAACAGATATAAGATAGAATAGTGTGCCCGAGTGTACCCTCAAGTTACCATATATGTTGAAGGTTCATACATAGAAACACAGTATTTAAGGAAATGCTTCTTTACTAGGAAGCCTTTATTTCGAATAGATATTACAGCAGTTTTAAGGTATCCCGTCGGACTTGAGAGAGAGAGAGAGAGAGAGAGAGAGAGAGAGAGAGAGAGATGGCAATTACATTAGGATTGACAATAAACTCGTTAGTAGCAAAAATCTGTTCTATAGAAATTTCTGAAAAAAATCTTTGCAAATTAAAGAATAATTATTTTACTCGTCATAAATGGAAAGGTATAAGATGTTAACCTAAGCCACCATTATTATTACTATTGCTATTGTTGTGGTATATAGTTTGCCTCAAACTGAATTTAAACTTATACACACACACACACACACACACATATATATATATAATTACAAATATATATATACATATATATATATATATATTTATATAATATATCTATCGATCTATATATATATATATATATATATATTTATATATGTAAACACAAACACGCATATATATATGTATATATATATATACATAAAACACACACACACACACACACACATATATATATACATATATATATATATATATATAAACAACCAAAAAGGAAAACTAGAACAGGGAGGAGAGAAGTATTGCCGGGTACGAATCAAATTAACGATTGAAGTATAACTAATTGGTAAATAAGGAAATACATTCATGATAGAGAGATACGAAATATATCAAAATAAAAATAGTAGGAAACTTACATTCCGGCCCATTTGTCAAGCGTAATAAATGTCATAGGGGAAAAATGCTTGAACGAGTCTCTCTCTCTCTCTCTCTCTCTCTCTCTCTCTCTCTCTCTCTCAGCCATTTTTTTGACATATGAAAAAGTCATCTCATATGATAATTGCATCCTTTCATGTATCGCCCTAACTTTCCAGGTTTATGAAGTTTCTGGAAGAGCTCAAAGTCTAACTTTGAAAATTAACTGGATAGCTTTATTTTTCCAGGAAGAATTTAAAGATTTATTTCCTTGAAGATGAGTTAATATCTAGGTGTAATGAAAGAACTGAAATGTAAAGTTCTAAAGAACTGGAAGGACTGTGAAAGAATTTTGAGAAAGTCTGGAAAACTCTTAAAATCTTGTATCTGGAATAAGCGAATTCCAGAGGACATAAAAGACGTATTCATGGATGCAACGAGGCGCCAAACGAGAGACCAGGGTTGCCAGGCTGGCCTTTTTCAGGCCAAAAACTACAAATTTGTCCTTTTATTTTAAAAAAGTGGTTGGCCGTTAGCAATATCATAAAAAGAAAGTTTGGCCTTGAATGTTATATTTTGGGCCATTTTTACTATTGGGTTGGCCTTTTGAAGCTACAGCTTATTAGAAGTTGTCCTTTTCTCACTTAGAAAACCTGACAACCCTGCGAGAGGCCACCTTCTCTTGATAAGACTCCAGAATTTCATCCCAGGCGAAGTAACCCTTCGCAGATACGGTTCCTCAGTCAGAGAGGAGCAGGCGAGAGATGTATTGCCTCATTTCTCACTTCCGAGGAAATCAGAAGGGACCAAAAGTATTGGCTGAATGTGGCTCTTCCCAATCAAAGAAAAAGCGAAGAAGAAAAAATGATTTCCGACAAGTTTTGTGCGATACTACAATTTTACATTTAGAGTTGTAGTGTTATTTCGTCTTTGCTGCATATTTAACTCTGTTTTGCAAAGATTATTATTATTATTATTATTATTATTATTATTATTGTTGTTGTTGTTGTTGTTGTTGTTGTTGTTGTTGTTGTTGTTGTTGTTGTTGTTGTTGTTGTTGTTATTATTATTATTATTATTATTATTATTATTATTATTATCCAAGCTTACAACCATAGTTGGAAAAGCAAGATGCAATAAGACCAAGGGCTTCAATAGGGAAAAATAGCCCTGTGAGGAAAGGAAATAAGGAAATAAATAAATGATGAGATCAAATTAACAATAAATTATTCTAAAAACTGTAACAAAGTCAAAACATATGTCATATATAAACTATAAAAAGACTTATTTTAAATTTTAAGTGTGGGATCCCCTACTTTTGTCTTAACGCCAGTTTTGAAATTTGATTACGCTGTCATTCAGGTTTGATAAATTAAGTTGTTTATTGTGATTATTTGGTCCTCCATTTCCTTGTGTAGAAGAGCAACTGTTTAATCGGTTAA
>NC_090725.1:288034772-288049772 GCF_036898095.1 Palaemon carinicauda
GGAAAATATATATAATCCATAAACATGTCAATGTTTCTTTTGGAAATATGTTATGCACAAACACACACACACACACACACACATATATATATATATATATATATAATATACATATATATATACTGTATATATATACAGTATATATATACAGTATATATACATACATACATACATACATATATATATATATATATATGTGTGTGTGTGTGTGTGTGTGAATTTTTTTATTGGGACTTTTACATGGAATATATATATATATATATATATATATATGTATGTGTATATATCAAAAAATCGTTATTAGTACTTTTACTTGGAATATATATATATATATATATATATAACCCTTAAATATGTTAATGTTTCATTTGAAAATTTGTGTTATACACACACACACACACACATATATATATATATATATATTGTATATATGTATATATATTGTATATATATTGTATATATGTATATATGTGTTTGTGTGCATATATATATATATATATATATATAACCTCAGAGATAACCGCATATATCGCCCTCCATGCTTTCCATATATGCAAACCAACCGGGTGCATTGGGATCCATATTTTCACGTACACAAACATTATTCTTTTCAACAGCATAAATCTCTTCTTTCTCATTTTCTGTTCAGCAGACACATTTCCATAAAGGAGAGCCAGTTCAACAATCTTTCATCCATTCTCACCTTGGCGGACGTAGACATTCATAGTCTCTTTCAAATCTTTTGCATCTACCCTGCTGCCTTCCATGATTCTTCTTATCTGTCTGTAATTTGTCTGTTCTCTCATTTCAACATAATGCATCATGTTTGCTATAAGAATATTATACCGCGTCCTTTATTCCTCATTAACATTAAATGCTTTATCTTCCTGTTTACCATTTTCTTCCATCATCATGCTCTTGTTTACATTTACTCTCATTTACTCTCAGCTTTGTTTTCTCCCATTTATTCAGTCTTTTTCACTATCAGTTGAGAAATTGAGGGTCATCCAATTTGATCTAGGTGTTTTTGCTCAATTATTTCTCATGAATAATTTTGGCGATACATTGGTAATTGGATTGGGTTGTTATAACTTTCTTCCTGTTTATTAATATGTTATGGCAACAAGGGAGTGATATTAAGATGTTCTCTCATCACCCACTTTTCGTCTAGTTCTTTCAGTTTTATAAAATTTTGACCTCAAGATGCTTCGTTTGTGTTTTCGAGTATAGTGTCTGATGAACGCTGTTGTTTTTACACGGCAAAAGCCATATTTTCCCAGGGTTTATTATTATTATTATTATTATTATTATTATTATTATTGGAAAAGCTAGATGCTATAAACTAAGGGCTCCATGACAGAAGAAATAGTCCAGTGAGGAAAGGAAATGAGAAAAAAAAAAATAAACATACATATACCAAAGGCACTTCCCCCAATTTTGGGGGGTAGCCGACATCAACAATGAAACAAAACAAAAAGAGGACCTCTACTCTCTACGTTCCTTCAGCCTAACCAGGGACTCAACTGAGTTCAGCTGGTACTGCTAGGGTGCCACAGCCCAACCTCCCACATCATCCACCACAGATGAAGCTTCATAATGCTGAATCCCTTACTGCTGCTACCTCCGCGGTCATCTAAGGCACTGGAGGAAGCAGCAATTAAGATAAAAAATACTAAGAACAGCAAAAATAATAAAACAAGTCTTTCAACTATGAACTATAAAAACTTAGAAAAACAAGAAGAAGAGAAATAAGATAGAATAGTGTGGCCCAGTTTACCCTCAAGCAAGAGAACTCTATCTCAAGAGTTATATGATTTATTTCTCATCAGTTTGTTAAATGCGTGTGTTAGAGAATTTTTGTAATATATATATATATATATATATATATACTGTATACATATATATATATATATTTATATATTCATATATATATATATATATATATATATTTATATATACATCTATATATATTTATATATACATATATATATGTATATATATATGATTATACATATATGTATATGTATATAATTATATATATATATATATATATATACTGTATATATATATATGTATATATATATATATATATATATATGGAAAAGTTATTAATGGATTTTCAAAATTAGATAATGCATAGAATTGAAGCATCAACATTATTATAAGTAGCATTAGCGAAGACTAAAGTAACCTTGAAGACCCTTGACAAGCCATAGGAAATGTTATATCGATTGCTACGCAATACGGAAAGACATAGAAATTCCCTGACCTAAGATTTCCGGTAGCGGTGACGTATAAGCGAAGACCCCCAAGTGCTGACGATCCAGTACAAGAGAGGAAGCAGCTGAATTTACGCCTCTACTGTAACTGTTCCCTGTTTAATGTTAAATTAACCGTTACCTCTGGCACGAGACTTGGAGTGGAAAGGGTTGGCCACGTTATTTTTCTAAGCGTTTTCCCTGTGCGACTACAAGAAAGTTGCTGAGTACTTGCACGTCAAGGTGAAGCCACGGTCTAGGTATATACGTAGAACGTGGGTGAAACATGAATGGAGCGCGCGCTCTCTCTCTCTCTCTCTCTCTCTCTCTCTCTCTCTCTCAAAAGCTTCCTTCTTAAATAGCGAGGCGGAACCAAGACCTTAGAATTATGGTGACGTATAGATAATATAGCAAATGAAAACATTACAAACATATAAATGACGTTGAAGTTGACACCGTCGGTCATGGGGTAAAATTCGTGCGTATGCGGGTGTGTAATTGCGTGTGTAGAAGTAAAGGGTATTCTGACTTAAATGTCACGTGTAGCCTGGGGCAGAAAAAAGACATATAGACCTCGGATAACATTTAAGGTTAGCCCCTCTGTTATAAAATGCAACTTTAAGCCTGAGATCGATCCCATGTCGCGAAAGAGATTGGCTTGTGGCTGTTTACTAAAAAGATTGGGCCTCTGTTTGCCTGAATAGTGAAAAACGCGTCGCTTCCAGGATGGAAAAAGGAATTAGCCTTGCAACCTATTCCCATAAATATTAGCTGAGAGAGATTAAATCTAATAATCTCATTCAAGGATATTGTCGAACATCAGTTAGCATTGGAGTAAGTTTGACTCTAGAATACACTTGATGCAAATAAATATGGGTTTGCAGATAATGACAATTACTGGTGCTGGTATTATCAAAGGATTTTATTTCTTATTGCTGATATTCAGAATAAGCATACATGGACTTTACCGTATGGAATGGGATTAAACTGAATCTCATGCTCATATATAGAATAAAATACACGGAAAATGTGACAATTTCACTGCTTTCTTTGCCCTTCAGTTATTTGTTATCGTTATCATTTCAATGATAGGCAATATAGTTGGTGCGGCATTGACTTTTTGACACCTTTTCTCGATTAATGTTAATTTTCAGTTATGATATATAGGATTATTTCTTGAAATTAACATAGAGGATAAACGAAAACTTGGGGTTATCCAGGAAACGAGAGTAATATGCCAATGTCGCTCCAGCTGTTATATCTTTCAATAAAAACTATTTAAAAGAAATAAACTTTCTTCCATATATTACTTATTATTGAAAGCTGCGCACATTGGATAGTTTTAGTTGGTAGTAACCAGTAATGACACACGATTAAGGCTGTGATGCCATACCATAAAGGTGGCTGATCTAAACTACCTTGGTATTAGTCATAATCATCTAAAGGTTACATTTTTTGCTGTGTGTTTGTCTGTACCCGAAACAGTTTGATTAAGTTCATTTTCTAAAAATTCCTGTTTGTAGGATTATGAACCAGTTTTAGCCGACTACTGATGTTTGCACCTGAAAGACATTCTCTCTCTCTCTCTCTCTCTCTCTCTCTCTCTCTCTCTCTCTCTCTCTCTCTCTCAGTCCGGGGATAATGGAGGTAATAATCACTTTTCCAATGTTATTTTAAGACGTGAGATATGTTCTATTTTCAGCAGTGCTGATCATAAGAAATTAGTCAATATATTTTTTTAGAATTTTGTTGTTTTTATAATTCCTTAAATTATTTATTAGTGCCAACAATATGAATGAATTTAATTAAACATGAGTTTTTTCATTTTCCGTATAGAATAAACCATCAATTAAAGAAAGTATATATTTTTATTTTATTATTTCTGTGCTATTTCTATTTTGGCTTTTTCTGTTTTAACCCCACAAAAAGTTAAATGAAAAATTTTGAATTTATATATTCCTGGTATCTCTTAGTTCATACTTACACTACAGTTTTTCCTCACAGATGGCCATTCCTGATAAGATAAAAGTCAATGGACACTGGTCCATTCATATTTTGACAATTTAATCGTGGATGAACTCGTTAGCAGAAAACTTACTCGTGCGTGTTCTTGCATAGATTGCTCACCTGGAGCGTACTGCGACGTTTATTATTATTATTATTATTATTATTATTATTATCATTACTTGCTAAGCTACAACCCTAGTTGGAAAAGCAGGATGCTATAAGCCCAGGGACTCCAACAGGGAAAATAGCCCAGTGAGGAATGGAAACAAGAAAAAATAAAACATTTTAAGAACAAAAACAACATTAAAATGAATATTTCCTTTATAAACTATAAAGAATTTAATAACAAAACAAGAGGAAGAGAAATAAGATAGATTATTGTGCCCGATTGTACCCTCAAGCAAGAGAACTCTAACCCAAGACAGTGGAAGACCATGGTACAGAAGCTATAGCACTACCCAAGACTAGAGACTATCATGCTTGCTCTCTTTAGCTTGTATGTTATTGAGACTATCTCCATGCCAATACACTTTTCTTACTCTTGACATCCTATTTTTAGCGATTTCTTTCATCCTTCTCAAGACGCGTACATACACACAAGCTCACGTGAGCTCGTATAAATTCAACCACTGAAGTTGAGATGTGTATAATAGAAACGGACTACATATAATCACTGTTTTTTTAAGAGATTCAGAGAGAACACGTGAACATAAACAAGTAGGTGAGATCACAGGCAAGAATTATGTGCTTCAAGTCAGAATAAAAGTAATAAATGAATAGCGAATTCTTGGTTAAATTTGACCTCAGACAGGGTTTAGGGTATGAAGGAAGAATGTAACAAAGCTAAGAAATCCCTAAACACAATTGGTCAAAATTATGAACATTTTGGATAAATTTCAGGCAAGCTGTAAATACTAAAGTTTATATGAATGTGGTTTTCTGGGGCGATTAGCCTACACAATTAGTTTTCTGGTATATAAGGCACCATGGTCTTTACCGTAAAGTTTTCCTTTTTATTGCAAGGAAAGTAAATTCAAGTCTGAATGAACATTGCTAACTGGAGAGAGAGAGAGAGAGAGAGAGAGAGAGAGAGAGAGAGAGAGAGAGAGAGAGAGACTAACGGCTGGTGTTGATGCTCTACATATTCAAAGAGTCGGTTCCAAAGGGAACGTTATTCGAATTAGCTTGCAGCGTTGTCTGCAGACGACGACGAGTAATGAAGTTACGTTTCCCAAGTCGACATTCTTTCGTATCTTAATGCAGTGTGTTGTTTTCAAGGAAGAAAAGGACGAAAACCGGATGGGAGAATTGTGTAGATCTAGGACAATGTGTGTTCTCCAACGTGTCTGTCGTTGTGGTGGGACAGGAAAACGTAGTAAGGGAAGTAACAGGTTAATTGCCAATAAAGGTAAGAAAATTAAATTGAAACTAAAGTTCCCGTGAGTTTTTTTGTAATGTGTTTTTCCCAGGAGACAAAAGAGATAACGATAAGTTTTTTCACAGGAGACAAAAGAGATCAAGTTTAGTTTTACCCAGGAGACTAGAGAGGTAATGATAAGTTTTTCCCAGGAGACAAAAGAGATAATAAGATTTTCCCAGGAGTCAAAAGAGATAATGATAAATTTTTCCCAGGAGACAAAAGAGATAAAGATTAGTTTTACCCAGGAGACTAGAGAGGTAATGATAAGTTTTTCCCAGGAGACGAAAGAGGTAATGATAATTTTTCCCATGAGACGAAAGAGGTAATGATAAGTTTTTCCAAGGAGACTAAGCGATAAAGATTAGTTTTTCCCAGGAAACAAAAGAGGTAATGATAATTTTTCCCATGAGACGAAAGAGGTAATGATAAGTTTTTCCCACGAGACAAAGGAGATGATGATAAATTTTTGCCCACGAGACAAAAGAGGTGATGGAGAATGAGTTAAGGAATATTTGGAAGGTAGATTTTTCTTCAAAAAAAAAAAAATGACATCTTTCAGTGATATTTGTCAAAGAATAATGAATAATTTTCGGAATTAGTAACTGGAAAATATTTTTAATTAAAAGTCTGTCATAGAAGTAGTAGTGGCATAAACACGAAAGTTGTTTTCGTGCAAAATTAATTTGACACAAGATAATTCCGAAGTTTTGCGGAAGGCCCACTAGAAAAGTACAGAAAATGTAAGATGAAAAAGATGAGTGTAATTTTTAGTTAATTAAGGAAAATTAGTTTTGCTTTGATTAAAAACTGCTTTGCGGTAAAGTTTTAATGTTCCAGAAGGCTATATGAGATAAGGGCAATGCTACTCTCTCTCTCTCTCTCTCTCTCTCTCTCTCTCTCTCTTGGCGAACACCAGCTCATTATTATAAACTTAGCTTTGTAAGCGCAGTAAAAATAAGTTGGCTCTTTGTATTTAGGACATTGTTCCATTTTCCTCTTGTTTGGTACATCATAAAAGTGTATGACGGCTATGTGCTCATTCTGATTTACATATATTGTATGTCTTTATTTGTAATGATATGTAAAGTCAAATTCAAAACTCCGGCACTAACGTCGAAGAGCCTAATGTACACGCTACAATGGGAATAAGTAATGTCAGTGTGTGTCGTCAAACATTTGAATATGACTTTGTATGTATATATATATATATATATATATATATATATATACATATGTGTATATACTCTGTGTGTATATATATATATATATATATATATATATATATATATATATATATATACATATATACATATATATATACATATATACATGTATATATATATAATATGTATATATGTATATGTCTGTGTGTATACAGTATATATATATATATATATATATATATATATATATATATATATATATATATACTGTGCGTTGGGTGAAGTTCACTTTTATAAATGTTTGCTTTCAATATCGCCAATGAAATTTTTTGCATCATATGAAAAGTAAACATTTGGTGAAAGTGAACGCCACTGGTTAATCTCAGTGCGGTGAGTTTGAGGTTATTAAATCCTGTCAAAAAAATGTGATGAAAAATGAGTTATGAATAACTTGACGAGGAGAAGATTCTGCCGATGAACGGACTAAAGAAATTATAGTTGTTGTAGACTCAGTCTCCAGCCATGCGTCCTGAGATCTGTGTCACATACACTAATAGGTGTTGAATTGTATTTGTTTCGGGTTGATAAGTATTTATAAATATTCCTTTTTTTTTCCCTTGCTTTTGGGGTTAATCGAAGACCTGCAGAAAGTCTTGGATTAACCATTCGCTCTTTGTTCTCTAGTCTTGTGTAGTGCCATAGCTTCTGTACCATGGTCTTCCACTGTCTTGGGGTAGAGTTCTCTTGCTTGAGGGTACGCTCGGGCACATTATTCTATCTTATTTATCTTCCTCTTGCTTCGTTAGTTTTTATAATTTATATTGGAGATATATATTTCAATGTTACTTATCTTAAAATATTTTATTTTTCCTTGTTTCTTTTTCTCACTGGACTATTCTCCTTGTTGGAGGCCCTGGGCTTATAGCATTCTGCTTTTCTAACTAGGGTTGTAGTTTAGTATTTAATAATAATAATAATAATAATAATAATAATAATTATGAAATGCCACTTTTCTCTAATGATCACTTTTCGATTATTTCCCTCTTCTTTTTTTATATATAGTCTGACATTGGTTCCTGTGCTCTCTCTCTCTCTCTCTCTCTCTCTCTCTCCTCTCTCTCTCTCTCTCTAAGATGCGTGGAGGCCCAATAAAAGAAAGACGTCTTTCCCGGATCGTATTCCATAATGATTGGGAGAGTCTTGCTGACAAAATTGATCTCTCGCCAACTTTGTCAAACCCATTTGTTGACTTGCTGTACTTTTAACTTGCACTTGTTCCCCCTGTTACTAAGAAAGGGTTCCGCCATAACCCTCCAAACGACAGTTCTTTTGCTGTAGAATTTATTTACATCGAACAAATAGAAGAGTTCATATCTTACTTTCTCCAATCTTGATTACAACCACGGTTGCGATACTTTACCTAGACCTAGACCGTGGTTACAACTCATCTTTCAAACACCACCAGTATAACATCCGCAGAGCAGAAACCGCTAATGTCAGGATGCCGGAAAACCTCAAATCAATCTATCAATCAATAAATTAAACCTCTTATTGCCGAATTTTGACCCTTTCTACTGACTTGTGTCTTTCATAGACCTTGCTGATATTTTCTAAAGACTTAAATCCTTATATGACACGAAGCTTTTACGTCTAACCTTACGGAACCCCTTTACGTATATTGTAAAATTTTATTCTCTAGGCTATGTTCTCTCCCCTGCTTTTTTCTAGTTTCTAATAAATTGCCTTCAGTTTCTCTAATATGATATTCATTTTTTTTTCCATTTCCTTCTTATCTTGCTTCAATCAATCCCTTTGATGTCTTATTGGTTTATGATTTCATCAATCCACTTTGAAATCAGGACCATAATTGCATATCTCCTTAATTGATATTTCGACATGTTTCACTTTAAATTTCACATCAAGGTCTTTAATAATATTTAGAAAATATGCAGTTTAATTTCCTTTTTCAATATTTCAAGTGTTTAGATTATTCTAAATTTTCCGTGGTGTCGAAGTTCTGATTACAAAATCTCCTCGTAAATATCTTGTATTTTTCTGCATATGGAAAATTATTTATTTCTATGTAGACTTCCAATTATTTATAATTTCTGCATTAGCATGTCGTAGATTATTGATTCCTTTCTCGTCGGGATCAAATCCAAGTTATGTTGTTTAATCAGTTCTTCTGTAGATTATTATATGGCAATTTCCTTTAGGCCTGTGTTCTAGTATACCGTAGTTTTTTTTTTTTTTTTTTTATATATATAGATCGTGCTCCTCCGTGTATGAAACACGGACTCTTTCTAATAACAACGCGTCAGAGAAATTTCTAAAAATGAGGAAATGTATCATTGACTCAGGTCTTTCGACTTATAGAGTAGAAAAAGATTTTGCTCCGGAAATGACCAATTCTCCCACTGCTACTGGCCAAGGAGCAAAAATTCCTGCTGACATATGACCATCTGAAATGAACGAACGAACTGCTGCTTGGTTTATATCTGTTTCCATCCGTATGTAATTCTCTGTCTCTCTCTTTTAGCATCCATGCTCGTTGAAATTCGGAATTCTTAGAAGAAAACTGTAAACATGTGTCTGTAGATCAGAATTATAAGAAGAGGATCTATCGTCAGATGGTTATGCATTCGTGAACTGAGTAAACAGAAAGTTAGGTGATCGCAGGAAAGAACTGTGAATGCAACCGATGTCAAAGAGGAGTGTTAAAAGCTGACGTCAGCCTTCTTCAATTGGAGTTTGTTAAAGAGAGAGAGAGAGAGAGAGAGAGAGAGAGAGAGAGAGAGAGAGAGATAGATTACTCTGCTAAAAAATAAACAAAGTTTTTTAATCTTGAACTTTTAAGAGAGAGAGAGAGAGAGAGAGAGAGAGAGAGAGAGAGAGAGAGAGAGAGAGAGAGAGAGAGAGAGAGAGCGCTATACGACACATGTAATAATTTTTCCTGTATTTGTCTGAGTGGGGATACCTCAGCCTGGTGAAAGGGTTGACGAATCGCCATGATCAGCAAAGCTGTATCAGTCAGGGCCACCCATACTAGGTTGGTTTGCTATGACCGATCAGACTAAAGTTCCCCACCATCATCAAATCGCAGAGACGAGCGTGGTAATGAAAACTGGCCAAACCCCAGACATGAATAAGGGACACGGATACATTTGTCGTTGTTTAGTTATTAAACTCTCGGCCCTTTTCTTTATTATTATTATTATTATTATTATTATTACCTTCAAAGCTACAACCCTAATTAGAAAAGCAGGATGCTATAAGACCAGGGCTCCAATAAGGAAAAATGGCCCAGTGAGGAGAGGAAGCAAGGAAAAATGAAATATTTTAAGAACAGTAACAACATTAAATTAAATATTCCCTATTTAAACTATAAAAACTTTAATAAAACAAAAGGAAGAGAAATAAGATCATATAGTGTGCCCGAGTGTACCCTCGAGCAAGAGAACGCTCACCCAAGACAGTAGAAGATCATGATACAGAGGCTATGGCACTACCCAAGATTAGAGAACAATGGTTTGATTTTGGAGTCTCCTTCTCTTAGAAGAGCTTAGCAGAGATTAAATATAGAGAACATCTTAACAAAGAATGACTGTCGCATTGACGCTTTTAAAACTACTGCATCGTGAATGAGTCCCCTGAGCGGAAAACTTCCACAATATTGGCCGTTTTCGCAATTTACACAGGGATTTTCAGAAGCGCATTTCGTCCCCCACACGCCTACTGTGCCATCCGCCTCCTTGTACATGCGTCTAGCTCTTCTGATCTGTTCTTTCATGCATGCTAATCTGCAGATCACTTTTTCTTTCGCCTCATTTCACATCTTTCATTTTTATGCCACGCACAGGCAATTAATTCATCTCGATATCTCTCTGGCTTTCACACTTCATTTCTTTCAAGTTGAGTTAATTGAGCAATTCATTTGCCCATTTCTTCCTTTTGTACGTGTATATATATATATATATATATATATATATATATATATATGTATATACATATATATTCATATATATACAGTTTGTGTGTGTGCGTGTGTGCATGTATATCCATCTATCTATCTATCTATCTATCTATCTATCTATATATATATATATATATATATATATATATATATATATATATATTTATTATTACTTGCTAAGCTACAACCCTAGTTAGAAAAGCAGGATGCTATAAGCCCAGGAGCTCCAACAGGGAAAATAGCTCAGTGAGGAAAGGAAACAAGGAAAAATTAAATATTTTAAGAAGAGCAACAATATTGAAATATCACTTTATTAACTATAAAAACTAACAAAACAAGAGGAAGAGAAATAAGATATAAGATAGAACAGTCTTCCCGAGTGTACCCTCAAGCAAGAGAACTCTAACCCAAGACAGTGGAAGACCACGGTACAGAGGCTATGGTGCTACCCAAGATTAGAGAACAATGGTTTGATTTTGGAGTGTTCTTCTCCTAGAAGGGCTGCTTACCATAGCTAAAGAGTCTCTTCTACTCCTACAAAAGGAAAAGTGGCCACTGAGCAATTTCAGTGGAGTAAGAAGAATTGTTTGGTAATTTCGGTGTTGTCAGGTGTATGAGGACAGAGGAGAATCTGTAACGAATAGGCCAAACTATTCGGTGTATGAATGTGCAGGTAAAGGGAAAATGAACCGTAACCAGAGAGAAGGATCCAACTGTCTGGCCAGTCAAAAGACCGCCATAACTCTCTAGTGGTAGTATCTCAACGGGTGGCTGGTGCCCTGGCCAGCCTACTACCTATATATATATATATATATATATATATATATATATATATATATATATATATATATTTATATATATATACTGTATATGTGTGTGTGCAGAGAGAGAGAGAGAGAGAATCTCTCTCTCTCTCTCTCATATTACTTTGCAGTTTTGTATATTCAAGTACTTACAGTCAGTAAACAATTCGTGTGTCGTTTATATTGCAGCTTGCATTATTTTCCTTTTAAAAGATTTGTAGCAAGTCTCATAATAACAGTGGATTATCTGCTTTAAACTGTATGCCAACTCCGCGTTCTTTCATGGCTGCGGGCACGCCGTCCGGAATAATGCTTTGATTTGTTTCCTGACGCTTCTTTTATGTCCCAAGTCTTCCACGTCCTCGAGTTTTATCATCCTGCTCTCGAGGTACTACATTGTTGTTGAAACGCGGAGTGTAATAACCTTAGAGATCAGCTGGTGGTAGTTTTCTTCAGGAGTTACTGTCTGGAAAGAAGATACTGTCAATTTATTTCGAGGCTCTCAGGCATCTGAAGGCATTGACGATGATGAGCTGGAAGTCTAGGGCGTGAACAACTTGGCAAAATGGAAGAGGATACGCAGCATGCTGCCTGACTCTAGCGAGAAGTCACTTGGGTAAAAGTTGATTACAGAAAAGAACGAGGACTTATGAAGATATAAAATGCTTTCACAAATACAAATAATAAAGGATACTCTAAAATCAAACCATTGTTCTCTAGTCTAGGGTAGTACCATAGCCTCTGTACCATGGTCTTCCACTGTCTTGGGTAGAGTTCTCTTGCTTGAGGGTACACTCGAGCACACTATTCTGAATTATTTGTCTTCCTCTTATTTTTAAGATTTTATAGTTTATATATGAAAGATATTTCTTAATGTTGTTATTTTTCTTAAAAATATTTATTTGGGTTGATCATTGCTTCTCTTGTGATGTATATATTCCCTTGTTTCCTTTCCCCACTTGGCTTATATCCATGTTGGAGCCTTTGGACATATAGCATCCTGTTTTTCCAACTGAGATTGTAACTTGAATAATAGTAATAATAATAATGATAATAATAATTATTATTATTATTATTATTATTATTATTATTATTATTACTTGCTAATCTACAACCCTAGTTGGAAAAGCAGGATGCTATAAGCCCAGGGACCCCAATAGGGAAAATAGCCCAGTGAGGAAAGGAAACACGGAAAAATTGAATATTCTAAGAACAACAGTAACAACATTAAAATAGATATTTCCTATATAAACTATAAAAACTTTAACAAAACAAGAGGAAGAGAAATTAGATAGAATAGTGTGGCCGAGTATACCCTCAAGCAAGAGAACTCTAACCCAAGACAGTGGAAGACCATGGGACAGAGGCTATGGCACTACCCAAGACTAGAGGACAATGGTTTGATTTTGCAGTGTTCTTCTCCCAGAAGAGCTGCTTACCATAGCTTAAGTTTCTTCTAACCTTACCAAGAGGAAAGTAGCCACTGAACAATTACAGTGCAGTAGTTAACACCTCGGGTGAAGGAGAATTGTTTGGTAATCTCAGTGTTGTCAGGTGTATGCGGACAAAGGAGAATCTGTGATGAATAGGCTAGACTATTCAGTGTATGTGCAGGCATAGGGAAAATGAACCGTAACCAGAGAGAAGGATCCAATGAAGTACTGTCTGGTCAGTCATAGAACCCCAATAACTCTCTACTGGTAGTATCTATTAGTTATGATTAATGATAAACTACCTCACATAGTTGAGTGCTCCATTTTAGATAGTGATAGGGCAATGTGTTGCCAGGAAAGACGAAACGGGAAATGTGGAGGAAACCGAAATAAATAAAAGTTTTGTTATGGAGTTAGAAAATACAGTAATAAGGATATTAAAGCCAAGACGACCTGTAGACATTTTTAAGAGTTCAGGAAGTAAGATAAGTAAGATAAGATTTTGTTAGGAACTTTTTGGAACGAGTTAATCAGACTTGTTGATGACTATATGTCAGGTGGCCTTTGTATCTTGTTTTGTTCATAGAAATTTTAGAGAAAAACGAAGGAGGACCAATTAATCGAAAGAAAAGAGCATTTTACCTAACTTGTAAATCCAGTGCAATTCTTAGGTAAATGTAATCATTTAGAGACAATTTTATTCATTCATATATATATATATATATATATATATATATATATATATATATATATATATACAGTATATGTGATATATTCTGCACTGTATCAGTTCCACTGTATTTTATTTTGCTTAATATATTAGTGTTTAAAATTACAAATGCATTATATGGATACCATTATGTGTATTTTCTACATAAACAGTTTCACTTGATAGTCGGTGGTAGACAATTCTTACTTAATCATTTAATACTCAAACTGCAATCCCTATGCAGACAAAATCTCTTGGCTTCATACTCCTATTTAAGTAAAACTCATTTTCAGCACGTCATACCAAATATATTTACGGCACAATTATTTTCTCTCTCTCTCTCTCTCTCTCTCTCTCTCTCTCTCTCTCTCTCTCTCTCTCTCTCTCTCTCTCTCTCTCGTAACATTTCCAAGTCATTCCCTCTTTTCAATATCATATTCCTCATTCTTTTCACTAGATTAACCATCTCAGAACCCCTTGATCCTTCCTTTGTAATACGCTAAGCTCTGCATTCTCTACACATCTCCAAAGACGTCCAAATTCTCGTCCAAATATTTTGCTTGCACTTTACTACATTTCATATTTCTCTTATACTTTTCATGTTAATGTTTGCACCTTTACTTTCATCATTCCAGTATCCCCTAAATCTTTTCCCTGGTACCTACATTAATCATCTAGTTCAATTACTTGTTCATTAATTGTTCATTATTTCTCAGATCGTTTATTTATTTCTTTATTTCCTTTTTTTCACTGGGGTATTTTTCTCTGTTGGAGCCCTTGGACTTATAGCATTTTGTTTTTCCAGCTAGGGTTGTAGCTTAACTAATAATAATAATAATAATAATAATAATAATAATAATAATAATAATAATAATAATAATAATGGTTCTGTTATCTGATGACGTGCATTGTGCCATTTTCCTATTTCCATTTGCCCCCCTCATAACCTTAGTCTTGCTCACAATTTCTAAAATTCCTTGCTGGAACTCGTCAGGCAATCTTTTAAAACGAGGACAGCTGCCATTATGAGATTAGGAGAAACTAGCAGAACACTCCTGCCTCCTGAAGCGCTAATGGCTCAAGATCTCAGTATCCCGAGGAGCCGATTTCTCTCGAGGCCAATAACAACATTTCTTCTAAATTGATAGAGAAAATAGTACATGCTGAATATTGTTTCCATTCAAAGTGCCAGGGGCTTGGGATAAAGATATTTCTTAATGGAGAAGGGCGTAAA
>NC_090725.1:288053574-288076074 GCF_036898095.1 Palaemon carinicauda
TTTATAAAATATGGTGGCTCTGAAAGATGGCAAGATGAGAAACTTTCAAGTTTCACCTTTGGGTAGACAAAGATACGCATTTTTCGTTTTAACTGTTTATTATTATTATGATTATTATTATTATTATTATTATTATTATTTGCTAAGCCGCAACCCTAATTGGAAAAGCAAGATGTTGTAAGCCTACCCTAATTGGAAAAGCAAGATGCTATAAGCCTAGGGGCTCCAACAAGGAAAATAGCCCAGTGAGGAAAGGAAACAAGGAAATAAGAGAAGTAATTAACAATTAAAATAAAATATTTTGAGAACAGTAACAACATTCAAATAAATATTTAACATATAAATTGTGAAAAACTGCATCGATATAAGAGGAAGAGAAATAAGATAGAATAGTATGCCAAAGTGTACCCTCAAGCAAGAGAACTCTAACCCAAGACAGTGGAAGACCATGGTACAGAGACAGTATGGTGCTACCCAAGACTAGAGAACAATGGTTTGATTTTGGACAGTACTTCTTCTAGAAGAGTCTTTTCTACCCTTACCAAGAAGAAAGTAGCCACTGAACAATTACAGTACAATAGTTAACCCCTTTAGAGAACAAGAATTGTTTGGTAATATCGCTGTTGTCAGGTGTATTAGGACAGAGGATAATATGTAAAGAGTAGGCCAGACTATTCGGTGTATGAGTTGGTAATGAGAAAATGAACCGTAACCAGAGAACGGGAGTCCAATGTAATACTGTCTGGCCAGTTAAAGGACCCAATAAGTCTCTAGCGGTAGTATCTCAACGGTTGGCAGCTTGATTTTCTTTCCTCCTCCCCTTTTCCTTCCTCTTACTCCTCCTCCCCCCTACCGTTTCCTTCCCCTACTTGCCCCCCCCCCTTACTCTACACCTCAGGCAAGCACATACTAAACATTTTCTCTTACAGAAACTCGTGATCATTGAATGCACTGCTACGCTGAGACATTTTATTTGACTGTGTTCTTTTACATCGGGAAAATGTTGGTCTGCAGATCCCTTTCACAAAAATAAAGTAATTTATCCTGGCAATTAACGTGATGTCGTCACCTAAACTCGTTACTATTTAGTAGGCATTTATTTGAAAGAGATACTTGTCCCAGGCTGTAATCCTCTGCAGTTTAAGTAATGTTATTCTTTATTTAACTATATAAGTCTAGGTTATCATTTTGCCACATTTCCTCTTTTTTTTTCTTTTTTTTAATTCTACCGTTTTCTTTTTTTTCATAATTTATCAATCCCTTTCCCCTTTATCTTACTTTCTCAAAACAAATATCTCTCTTGCTTGCTTTCTTTTCACTTATTTATCTTTATCATTACTTAGGTTTTACAAATTACTACTTGATAAGCTTTAAAACTATCTTAAAACTTCTAGTGACCATTTTACACTTACCAACCCTTACAGTCTCTTATATCCTATATACTTGTATCAGTAAAGTATTTATCATTACTTATTGGATCTCTAGATATATATAGCTTTTTCGTGATCTTATCCTTTCAAAGTAATTACAATATTTAGATATGGTTTTGTATATAACAGAAGTGAAAAGGGGCTTTTTAGCGAGTCTTTTCTTATGTCAGAAATGTGTAATCAGGCTAAATATCAACTACAGATTTCTGGACGGTTGACTCTCTAAGAAACGCATCTTTTTATTCTCTTTTTTTTTGCATAACCATAAAACACAAAAAAGGAGTGGTCAGTGTATCCATTATCTCTCTCTCTCTCTCTCTCTCTCTCTCTCTCTCTCTCTCTCTCTCTCTCTCTCTCTCTCTCTCTCTCAACGTCATGCCATATCTTATCAATTTCCACCTAATGATCTATAGCATTCAAACATCATTTACCCTTGCCACAAAAGTAAGATACTATTCAGTTTTTTACGTATCTCAGCCTGTCATTATTTATTGGAATTTGTTAAAATTATTTTATCTCTATTTTCTAAGGGTCTTTCCTTTTGTACAGTAAGCCTATCGAAAATATAGAGTGGCCTTATGCTAGCAAGGGATCTCGTTACTAGAACAACCAGTAGAACGGATTAGTCAATGTATAGTGGGCGATACCTTTCTGTACTGTGGCCAACCCAAAAGCCAAGGCTTAGAAGTGTTCTTTAGAGTTTAGACCTTGCCAAAGGCAACCTACCTTCTATTGTGTTACTGTTCTGTCTCTCAATGTAGAAATTCATATTGATGATTCAGAATATTTGTCAGTAAGTGGTGTTTCTTTTCACCTCCAAAGTAAAACTGAGAAACACCACATTTATTGCTGATCTAACATAGACCACCATGTTTACAAAGACAATGATGAATGGCTTTTCATGAAAAAGATCATGGGGATAAGACCGCAAGCTTTAGATGTAGTTTCTCTTATAATTAATTGGATGTTGTTTTCGTAACTTAATGGCAGCAGTATCTAGAGATCTTCTTGCTCAAGTCGGAAACAATTCTAAAGTGCCATTCTTTCACACTGCACGGTGCCAGTGAACTTCAAATCCATTTACTCTAAAACTATGGATCAGTCTCTTGGCAATGGCATGCGAGTTGAGGTTCGCGTGTTGGGAATTTTTTTTATTTCAAGTTTGTTTCCTTGTAATTGTATATATTTTAACTTTCATCTATATTTTTTTTGTCTTATCTTAGTTATGTTTTACCTACTTCAGTTAGGGGAATAATATGGTTATATTTTAAGTATTGAAAGGCCATTTAGTTTTTCAATAAGGATTATATGCACATTTTAATGATGATTATTATGCAAAGTTATTTCCAACACTGATATATACACATTTCTAGCAGCATACAAGAATGTACTCATCTGACAGTCATTTGACACAATTACCACATACTGTCGCTTTACTATCCTCTAAAAGTATTATAAAAGTTTATCAGACTTTTGAAAATTAATAATTTTCTTTATTACGTTGCAAGATTTTGTTTTATTTCATTTATTAGAGATTATAATACTGATATCAAGGCTATTTTTATAATCACTTAAATTATTCGTAGATAATCAGTTTTATCTCATTGATGTATGACATCCCTCATCTTCTGACCCTCAGCCTCCCCTCCAAGTACTTTGTTCATTGTCCTTGAAATGATTTCGCCCACCCCAAGGAGATACTCTCTCACTTCATTCACACCAGTTATGATTTGATCGTTTTAGTGTTCCTTTTGCTTTCCCTCTTTAATTACAATTAAAAAATTACTGTTCTTTAAAACCAGTCAGGGACCTTGACATGTGTGACACAATGTAATTATTATTATTATTATTATTATTATTATTATTATTAGCTAAGATACAACCCTAGTTGGAAAACCTTTCTATCATGATAACAATCAGTTTTTTTTTTTTTTTTATCAAATTTCTCATTCTTAATACTGCGTAATGTTCTGTGTATTCAAGCTCAGCTACACCCCGATGACCCTTACAAATGTGACGCAGTCTATTTTACAATCGGTCTAAATCAGTCAAGTTACTTTTATTTTCATTAGTTTGTTTGTATTTTCATCGAATAGTAATAATCATAGTTATAAGAAGGATATTAAGGATATTAATAATGTTTATAGAATTCAGATAACTTTTTTCTGTATCTAAATATGTTTAGACAAAATATTTATTCATTTGTCATCGATAATGATATATTTTTCATAATAATCCCTCATTCATCAGAAAATATTCATTGACTTTTATCAATCTCTCCCATTATGTTATTAATCTCTGCCATTTTGTGTTTTTAATCTCTGTCATTTTGTTATTGATTTCTACCATTGTGTTATTAATCGCTGCTATTGTGTGGTATTAATCTCTGCCATAGTGTCCCAGCTACACTGCTTTCCGCACCTTGCATTTATTCCCTTCAGCTTCACCCCACCCAGCTATCCAAACTTCAACTTTACCTTTTAATCCCCTTCCACCTCTCATTTAAAAGCCCCAAACTGCACTCACTTTTTAGCCTTCACTGCTTCCTTTCTTCCATCTTGCTGTTCAACCTCTTTCAAGTTTTACCTCATTGTACTAAAGTATATGAGCTTAGTGGTATCCCAGCCTCCAGAGAGTTATTGGGTCCTTTGACTGGCCAGACAGTACTACATTGGTTTCATCTCTCTGGTTACGACTCATTTTCCTTTTGCCTACACATACACCGAACAGTCTGGCCTATTCTGTTTACATTCTCCTCTGTCCTCATACACTTGACAACACTGAGATTACCAGACAATTCTTCTTCGCTCAAAGGGTTAACTACTGCACTTTCCTCTTGGTAAGGGTGGACTAGACACTTTAGTTATGGTAAGCAGCTTTTCTAGGAGAAGGACACTCTAAAATCAAATCACTGTTCACTAGTCTTGGATAGCGCCATAGTCTCTGAACTATGTCTTCCACTGTCTTGGGGTAGAGTTCGCTTCTTTGATGGTTCACTTGGGCACACTATTCTAATTTATCTCTCTTCCACTTGCTTTTTTAAAATTATTGTTTATATATGAAAGATTTATGTCAACGTTAATGTTCTTAGAATATTTTATTTTTTTATTAATTATTTTTTTTTTATAGATTATTTATTTCCTTTCCCCACTAGGCTATGTTCCCTGTTGGAGACCTTGGCTTATAGCATCATGCTTTTCCAATTAGGGTTGTAGCTTAGTAAATAAGTAATAATAATAATAATAATAATAATAATAATAATAATAATAATAATAATAATAATAATATTTCCTTCCCCTCGCTTCTGTTTATGGTCTCTCTGTGCTTGTCTATACCCACAATTTCTATTAACTCGTCAGTCCATCGTCATTTCTTCTTTCCCCTGCTTCGTTTGCAGTCTCTAGGGACTCTTGTCATTTGTTGATATTTTAGTAAAAACGAAACAGATAACATTGAAATTTTATTTACCAAAAAAGTAGCTAATTATAAGTAAAAATTTCAGATTTTTGTAATTTAAAAATAGTGATATTGTAATACATAATTTTTCACAGCATTATTGATAATTTTTTTATATGGTGGTATTTTGTAATAAACAACAAAAAGTTATTTTTATTCTGTTTACCAAAAAATTTACTAATCCTAAATGACATTTTCATATTTTGTTATTGGTACTTTTTAACATTTATAAGTTCATAACATTATACTCAATAGATTTGGCTCTCAAAATATGGAGATATTATTTCAACATTACATAACATGCTGCTTACTTATAGAGATGATTTGTAAGTATCGTACTGACATAATGAGTAGCCTACTACATTTAAGACTGGTCACTATTTGGTCAGTTTTTTGTAACGGGTTGTATATCGTTTGCCAACACATCATGCAATTTTCCAAGTTGATGTTTGACATACGACAACGATAATCATTACCTCCGCCAACGAAGTTGGAAGGAGGTTATATTTTCGTCCCTGTTTGTGTATTTGAAATGTATGTGTGTTTTTTGTTTTGTGAAGAGCCCCCTGACCACAATTTTAATCGTAGAGTAATGAAACTTGCAGGGATTGACTGTTATGTAAAAAGCTGGAATTGATTAAATTTTGGAAGGTCAAGGTTACGGTCAAGTAAAAGGTCAAATTCACGAAATCAGTCATAAGTTTGGACATTATTTTCATAGAGACTTCAAACTTGATTCATATTTAAGTGTATGAAAACCCACGCCAATGTTAAGGTCAAGGTCCAGAAAAAGGTCGAGAAATAAGCTGCCGCGGCGGAGGTCTGTGCTCTACTGAGTCGGAGTCCCCCTCTAGTTTTTAATGTAAAGTTGTAAACCAATGATGAAAATGCTGACTCACAAACACAAGTGGTCCCACATCGCACACCACCTGCAATACTAGATTCCTTACAGCTGAATTCCAATCTGATAACTTGATCCAAAATTTTACTGCAATTAAATACATCCAAATCCGTTCTTGCTTTACTGTCTGCTTGTAATTCTGTCTTATCAAGTGTAATGGAACCACAATGTTTTCCATCTGTTTTAAATTGAAATCTGAAGGTAACTGATAATAATGCTAAATAAATAGGCCTACATTACGAATAATACGGCACCTTTAATCATAAGGCAATCATTTGAATTAAGACTTAAAAATCATTATTGATTAATTTTTCTTCTCAATGAGATTATTAGTAATTTTTACTAAACAAAGCATTGGATTTAACATGATACTTCGTAACCCCTGCTTGGATGTTTTGTACACCCATTCTGTGGGGGGGGGTGGGGGGGGGGGCTACTTCAGCCTCCTAGACATCAGCGACCCCACCGACCCATTGACTTGTTTGTGACCGAACATAATGAACATTCCAACCCGTGATATCCCTGTCCTAGATAATTCTGAAGGAAGACGTATTAGGTTTGACAAAACACTATGATTCGTCGTCGAAAAACATCTTCCTAGTAGAACATTGAATGATTTTCTATCATGGAATTTAAAGTACGGTTCCTAATACGTGGAACTTCGTTGTAACCATGTCAGTTTCTTATGGAAAAAAGGAGCTTAGACCTGAAAAATGAACTCAATTGTTGTTGTTGTCATTTTTTGTGTGTGTGTGTGTGTGTGTGTGTGTGTGTGTGTGTGTGTGTGTGTGTGTGTGTGTGTGTGTGCCCATTCTGACATTGTGGTTCCATGTTGGTGAGGAGATAAACACTGCTTTACCTAATTTAGGGAAATTTACAAAAGTTTATTAACATGGCGATCCAAAACCTACAAAAAGTGTATTCTGTATGTCTCGTGGCGATCCAGATTTTGCATTGAGCCTATTGGCCGGACAATCGTAAACAGGAAATACTGGCCTTGAAAGTGAAGACTCGCCAAACTGTAAGGCACTGCAATATCTTCGTAAAAGATTGCTTCAGTTAAATGAAATTATACAAGTGGCCTGGCGTGGTCATTGGGAGAAATTTATGGACTTGTATAAACACAAACTTCTTCAAATTAATAGTTAATCAATCCAATTAGGCTCTGTTTATCATAATCATTGAATTGTTAGCTGAACTGATACTGTCACATCTGATTATGTAGAATGTATGAAGCCAACAGGATCTGTAAATGTCTGGCGCATTATCTGTCGATTTGTATGAATATGTTTTTCAAGATAAATGCATTCCTTAATGAAACATTATTCCAAGATAAATTAATTAGTGTTGCATTCTTTGTATGTGAATGTTGTATATACAGTACATATATATATATATATATATATATATATATATATATATATATATATATATATATATATATATATGTGTGTGTGTGTGTGTGTGTGTGTGTATATATACTGTATATGTATGTATATGTATGCATATATATGTAAATATATATATATATATATATATATATATATATATATATATATATATATATATATATATATATATATATATATATATATATAAAGCTCTACCACGTGAATTTAGAAAAGATTCTTCATTTTCCTGTTGCTGCATCATTTACTAATTATTTTATTTTTCTCTTTGCAGAAACATGGAGATAAAAGTAAGTATTGCCCGGGCTCGGTTGTTGTTGTTGTTGTTTTTTGTACTGTGGTTGTAAGTGAAGCTGATGTTGTGAGACCATTTGGAATGACGTCAGAATAAAAACTCGTTCTATGCTTTAAACTCGGCCGGACATCTCAAGGTTAGTCAAGTTTTTTCTTTTATTGAACCTCTTGGCGAAGAAATCTCTCTCTCTCTCTCTCTCTCTCTCTCTCTCTCTCTCTCTCTCTCTCTAACATAACACACGAATCATTAGCATCACAACCTCATCTTTCTCTGTCACAGACAACCAGCCTCAGAAAACAGGGTCGTCTTGAACCCGAACTTTGTCTGTTCTTATGTTCAAGTGATTAACACAACTTTTCTTATTGATGTAAGTTTCTTCTGAATAAGTTTATCGCCATGTTTATTTTTCGACAAAGAAGAAGGTGCTCTTTAAATTGGGTACTCATTAAATTGGGAAAAAAAAAATAATAGTTCGACGCGTGATTTTATGAATTAAAAAAAAGTAGTCACAATTGTTCTGTGCAGTATCTCTCACGGTCTAGTTGCTAAATCGCTAACCATTAAACTAATACAGATAATATAAATGATATCATATTGTCATAGAGAACATGTGTAACGTTAATTTGCATCATTAAGGAATAAGTATCAACTACTTGGAGCATAGTTTGGCGGCAAGAATTGCTAAGATGCCAGACGGCATGCTTAAGTCTCTTTGTCGTTCTTAGTAGAAGACAGGCATCCAAGCTGTCAGATGTTGTAATTTGAGTGGCAGTTGTTAGAGGTCCTTACATACAAGAGAAGTCAATCAGCAAATTCTAGCACAAACCCCGAGTTAAAAAGATGCAGGGGAAATCCTACAAGGTATTTAGTCTAGCCTCTAAAATTCTTCACATCAAATTTCTTTGTTTTTTCCTTTGTGAATACATTTATTTATGGGTGCTATTGTTTACGTATTAATTTTGAATTTTGTCCATCAAGTTAGTGCCGGGTTTTGAATGTTCCACGAGAATATGTAAACATTTTAAAGATTTATAAAGAAACTGACGGCTTGTTTTTACGCAATGCGAATGCACCTCGTTTTTTGTCTCATTTTCTATTGCATAATCTGATTGGTCATGGCTAACAAGCTCAGCCAATCTGCGATGAGATACGATGAGCGCAGACGTCTCTTTTACGAACTATAACAAGGAAGTTAAACTTCTTGAAAGATCACAAAATTCGACTGCAATTATGATAAACTTTGATTTAACAAACTTTGTTATTTCCTGGTTGTGTTTTTCATCAGTATTGTCATGCAAGACCTTCCGTGAGTTGTTGCTGAAAAGAAGATGTTATACTTAATTGTGTATACTTTATGTATGCTTGAATAGATACACTGTTAGAAAATTTTTTAATTTTAATCGGAGAGTCTCCCTAAAAATATACTATTCTCGACCGCATTTCAGTAAAATACAGGCGACCGTAATTTTATCTTACTTTGATATAATCTTTTATGGGTTGGTGACCGTAATATCACTCTTTTACGTCACATATAGCCAAGCCTTCTCCATCATGAGTCTCAATACTACGCAGTATTCTAGAAGTTTTATTCCAGCGTTTACCAAGTTGTGGAATGATCTTCCTAATCGGGTAGAACTTCAAAAGTTCAAAGTTGGAGCAAATGTTTTTATGTTGACCAGGCTGACATGAGTCTTTTCATAGTTTATATATGACATATCTGTTTTTGACGTTGTTAATAGTTTATATAGGACATATCTGTTTAGGCGTTGTTACTGTTTTTAGAATGCTTTATTGTTAATTTATTCTCATCATTTATTTTTTTTTTTTATTTCCTTTCTTCACTGGGATATTTTTCCCTATTGGAGCCCTTGGGCTTATAGCATCTTGCTTTTCCAACTTGGATTGTAGCTTGGCTGGTAATAATAATAATAATGATAATAATAATAATAATAATAAAATGTCCGTTTTCAAATTTCGTTGAATAAATTTAAAACACTTACTGTTTTATTTTAATGCAAATTTTCAACAGTGTAGATAAAAGGATACATTAGATAAGATATCAATTGGTCCATTGAACACAGTCTGTTTTACTACACCAGTAGCAGATGTCCTCACTAAGGGAGAAAAATCATATTGGTTTCCAGTTGCAAGACTTTTTACGCAAGTGACCTTTGCTTGGAAAATGTCAGTTGTATGAACTGTATCTCTTTGCTTAAGCTACAATTATGCATGAAGTATCTGCACTTGATATCTTAATGAAAGTATTATCTCTCTCTCTCTCTCTCTCTCTCTCTCTCTCTCTCTCTCTCTCCTCTCTCTTCTCTCTCTCTCTCTCTCTCTCTCTCTCTCTCTCTCTCTCTCCCGACATGACCTACCGCATCATGAGTCAGAACGTCCTCATTATTATTTATTTTTTCTTCTTTTTTTTTTTTATTGCGGAAACACCCCCCCCCCCTTCCCTCCCCTTTCAAAATATATTCATAAACTTTCTAAGCAAGTCTCACAAGAATAAAATATACATTTACTCGAGAAAAATCCCTTAAATTGAAATAAAATCCAGACGAATGAAAAAAACAAGTACATTTTATCATGTAAAGAAATGATAAAAAAAAACTTAGAAAAAAACCTGATTTACAGATTTATTTCAGCGTTTAATAGAGCTTGAGGCTTTGGAGATTCCCCTAACGAAACTGTCTGAGGTCATTCTCTGGCGATTAGATCATACCATTAGACGCAAGGTCACAAGACAGAGACGTATTCCTTATTTGATGGTAGCAATTTTTTTGCTTCAAGTGTTGCAACGGTACTCTGTTGTTTTGACCAGCTGAACCCGGATGCCTTGGTACGCGCATTTATGTATGTTTATGTATATATACATACATATATATATATATATATATATATATATATATATATATATATATATATATATATATATATATATATATATATATATATATATTGCAGCATTCATACATAAATTATTGAATGCTAATAGTTATATACAATTATGAATTGTACATATACAGTATATATGTATGTGTGTGTATATATATATATATATATATATATATATATATATATATATATACATATATATATATATATATATATATATATATGCGTGTATGTATGTTTGTATGTGTATTTATTCTCGCTTTTAGATGTATATCTTATATTCACAGTTCAGTGGATATCATAACAATGACTGTTTTTGTGAACTGCATCCCCATATTTGATGGAGTAGTTTTATATTATTATATATATATATATATATATATATATATATATATATATATATATATATATATACAGTGTGTGTGTGTATATATATATATATATATATATATATATATATAATATATATATATATATATATATATATATATATATATATATATATTATATATATACATTATATAGTGTGTGTGTGTGTGTGTGTTTGTAGGGAGAGAGAGAGAGATAGAACGATAGATAAATAGATACTTTATTAACTGCAACGTAGATGGAACAGTTATGTTAATGAAAAAGTAAAAGTTATTCCTAACTCTTGAGTTGATTTACGTGAAAGTTATTCTTAACTCTTGAGTTGAGTTACGTGAAAAGGCTTTGTCATTGGTTGTTAAATTAGAAAGCATGAAAACTACAAAGCAAATGTAATTATAATTTTCTGTTTTTGTTGCTACTTTTCAAAATGCCTGCAACTTAACAGAGAACAAGAATAAATTGACAGTAACTAAACCAGCGAACCCTTACTATTTGTGACGTCCAGAAAAGGAAAGCAAAATGTTGAGAGGAGATCCTTCAGGATTTGGTTAGTCTGGGGATGAAGTGTGAAGGATGGGTATTCTTCTTCTCTCCCCTTCACTCGGCGCAGTCTAACACCGGGGTTCCCAACCCGGGGTACATTTTTACTCTTCAGGGGGTACATGGGATTGAGATAATGGCCTGTAGGCCTACTACGCACTGCGTGGTGTGATCTGCATTGAGGTAGAATAACAGAATTGTATCACAATATCAATTTTATAGTTTCTCTTTTTCATTCTTAATTTTAGGGGTAAGGAATCTATATAATTAGAGGTACACAGGAATCTAGAAAACTAGAGGTACACAGGTATCTATCAAATTAGGGGAACATAGACAGCTATAGATACCCAAGGGTATAGAAGAACAAAAAGTGTGGGAGCCTCTGGTCTAACAGAACCAAGGTCTGCAGAACATTTATTAGTTGACCATTAAAAAAAAAAAAAAAAAAAAAAAAAATGATAGTTTCCAGTGGCCTCTTACCTAACGTGGCCTACGGTTATGAAATCTCTGTGAGGAATAAGATTTTCCACCGACCGTCAATTTGATTATCTTCTCTGAGATGAATTAGGAAAACGGAGGGAAAAGAGAATTCCAAAGTTTGAACCTTGTATTCCGTATGTGAAGAGAGTGAAATGAAGGCATAAAGAAGTATCCTGAAGTCCTTGAGTGAATTGGTAGCCTGACGGGAGAGACAAGGGTGCGTTGACTTCTATAGTTTTTGCAACTGCTTTTTTTTTCAAGTTAAGAGGAGAGTTGCTTTCCTTAGGCCACCCCTTGAGAAAATAATTCTATGGAGATTAATTCCTCTAGATCTGTTTTTGGGCCAGGGTATTTTTTTTTAATCTTTTGTAGAATCTAGAATTTCCATACCTCGTATTCGTGATTTTTTCCCCTTAGTATATACTCGTCTTGTCCTGCTTTGTCCCATCCCTCCTAAATGTGTCAATCATGTTCGACGAAATGTTTGCTTTCAGGTAGCTCTCTCTCTCTCTCTCTCTCTCTCTCTCTCTCTCTCTCTCTCTCTCTCTCTCTCTCTCTCTCTCTCTCTCTCCATATATATATATATGTATATGTATATATATATATATATATATATATATATTATATATATATATATATATATATATATATATATATATATATATATATATATATATTATGTTTATGTGAGTGTGTACATATACATTACATTATGCATTATGCCTGTATGTATGCATAGTGAGTAGCAGCAGTAGATGTATAAAAGCTAGAAAATTATAAAATCATACAAACCTTCAAGATGAAGAACTGAAACCAAGACACGTACGTATAAGGGGCTGTGAAACAGCCCAGGTTCATAATGAGGATTTGAGAACATTATAGTCACGTGGTCTCCCCCCCCCCAACTATACTTGAGACAATTACACCCCCACCTACCCCAGGATAAAATGGCAGCCCCATATATCGTCTCACCAGGACCAGTTAATGAAGTAAGATATAACACGTACAATGAGGCTTTGAATGCCAGTACGTGTTTTTTTTTAAATAAGCTTTCCACAAAATTATGTAATTGTTACGTATTGGAATTGGAGAATTTGTACTTAATTCAATTATAGAGTAGCTACTCTCTCTCTCTCTCTGTCTGTCTGTCTCTCTCTCTCTCTCTCTCTCTCTCTCTCTCTCTCTCTCTCTCTCTCTCTCTCTCTCTCTCTCTCTCTCCGTGCGTGCGCGGGATATTAATATTTTATAAAACCTCCAAAGCGAATAAGTAATCTGTGGAGTGGAATACCAGTGAAAATTTCTGATGTAAAATAACAAGACGATGACGACTTTAAAAGTGATTGATTGAAATACTTATGTACTATAGACGTATCTAAAACTGTTTTTATCATGGACACGTTGAATTTTGTTAGAAATAACTGGATAAGGGACATAAAATATGCCATTACAAAATACTGTATCTTTTCCTGGAAGAAGTCTAGCAATGAAAAGGGATTGAAGTGGATGTCTCTTTAGAACCCATTATTCAATCCTTTACCTCCTAACACTTTTAACACTGTTCTTTGTTGATGTTTCTAAAGGGACACTGGTAGTCCTTAGCTGCATACTAGGCCTACATCTTTAGGCTAAATATTCAATGTTATAATGAATGATGAAGCTTATAGGTTGGCTCTCCAGTTGGGACGTCTGATCATGCTTTAATTTCGTTAGTAATTAAACCTGTCCCTGATGTGTCATACTCATGGAAGATATAAAATCTCAAGCAGGCTGGAATGGTATTTTGAGTGATCTTTTGAATTTGAATCGGTCACAATTTAAAAAAAGTTGAGCCTGTTGTTCCCTTGAAGGAGAATCTGGTCAACATAAGTGATAGGTGCATCACTTCTCGTGTTCTAAAATATTGAGTAAAAGACAAACCCTGGTTCAATGATGATTGTAGACGTGATTGCTGGAGAAGTAGGAGGCCTATTATCTTTAAAAGAGTAACAGATCAGATTTAACATGGAATAACTATGCTCAGTTAAAAGCTGTTTCTGAGAAAGTATATGCTTCAACTGAAAAGGAATACAATTTAACCATAAAAGAAACACTTTTTGGTACAAGGCAGGAATATAAGTGGTAGGCTACACTTAAATCTGCAGTTTATGGTGTAGACGTAACAGTTCCTCCTTTACTTAAACCAGATGGCTCTGTCACTCACTGTCCAAAGGAAAAGGAAACCATTTTGGCTGATGTGTTTGACAGTAAGCAGAGTAAGAAAATCGATCTTCCTTATTCCTATTTTACTGAGGCTAAACTAACTAATTCAGTTTTTCGGTCCCATGAAAATAAAACCATCTTGATGGACCTTGATGCTTATGGAGGTTTATACCCAAATGGATTTTTTCCTTTAGTTTTTATAAAGACTGGTGATTTCTTAGCTCATATGTTGCCTGTAATTTTCGGCAGGCAAAAGGCTAAAGGTGCCTAGTTTCAGTTTCAGTTTCATTAGAATTGATGCTCACCAGAACGTTAACGGACAAGCCCAAATCTCACTGTGGAGCCCAACCACAGCAGTGGACTCCCCAGTAAAAAGCTTAAACTAACAGTCCCGGGCTGGGATTGATCTGCTGTTATGCGAATGCTAGGTGGACATGTTATCTCCGTACTAGCCAGTACAGAGAGTTGGTAATGTTACTCCATCAGGTAAATGTTTTGTAGCAGTTCCTGCCCTGCTGATTGCCACACAATTTCCACAACAATATTATCTGAAGTTTTTTAACGTATATTGGCAAAATGTCTGAATAGTTATGCCGAAGTTAATCATCTGTTCCCTAGTTTGTAATTTGGCTTTTGCAAAGGCCTTGGAGCATGTGACACCCTTCTTACTATTTCCAGTGCTGTACATAAATCTCTTGATTGTGTTGAGGAAGTTTGTGTGATTGGCCTTGATTTTAGTGCTGCCTTTGACTGTGTTAATCATGAGGCTCATGTTTTCGAATTCAAACAATTGGGAGTAGGCGAGTGTTTTTTTAGCATCCTTGTTGAATTTTTAAGTATAGATTTAAAGAGTGGTTGTTAATGGGTATGATGGGTAGTGTTCTTGCCCCATTACTTTTCATATTATATACACATGGTATGTGGTTTGGCCTGGAAAACAAGCTTGTTGCATAGGCAGATGATGCTACTCTCTTTACCTCAATCCCTGAATGTAGATCTGGGGTTGCTGAATCCCTTAATTAGAAAACCAGCTACAATTAGTGTATGTTGCAAATTATGGGACATGAAGCTGAACCCTAAAAAAACTCAAAGTATGATTGTAAATAAAGTCGACGACAGTGAATCCTCAACATCCAGATTTCTGCATTAATGATGTTTCTTCAACTCTATACTAATCATTCAAAATTTTAGGTGTGATTCTTTATTGTAGATTTACTTATGAGAAACAAAATTGGTCTGTTCATTTGCACAATGAGAAAGTCTTTTTAGATTTTCGATTATCAATATATTTTGAAGAAATATTTTAATTCTTTCATTCTGCCTTGAATTGAATGTGTTTGAGATGAAGTGTCTAAGGAGTATGGCTGGTGTATCTCGAGTAGATAGGGTTAGGAACGAAGTGGTGAGGGTGAGAACGGGTGTAAGAAATGAGTTAGCGGCTAGAGTGGATATGAATGTGTTGAGGTGGTTTGGCCATGTTGAGAGAATGGAAAATGGCTGTCTGCTAAAGAAGGTGATGAATGCTAGAGTTGATGGGAGAGGTACAAGAAGAAGGCCAAGGTTTGGGTGGATGGATGGTGTGAAGAAAGCTCTGGGTGATAGGAGGATAGATGTGAGAGAGGCAAGAGAGCGTGCTAGAAATAGGAATGAATGGCGAGCGAGGGTGACGCAGTTCCGGTAGGCCCTGCTGCTTCCTCCGGTGCCTTAGATGACCGCGGAGGTAGCAGCAGTAGGGGATTCAGCATTATGAAGCTTCATCTGTGGTGGATAATGTGGGAGGTTGGGCTGTGGCACCCTAGCAGTACCAGCTGAACTCGGCTGAGTCCCTGGTTAGGCTGGAGGAACGTAGAGAGTAGAGGTCCCCTTTTTTGTTCTGTTTCATTGTTGATGTCGGCTACTCCCCAAAATTGGGGGAGGTGCCTTTGGTATATGTATGTAATCTGCCTTGTTTCGAATATTGTTCTCTCTCTAGGCTTCAGCTGCTGAATCTCATCATAACTTGTCGGACAAGAACTTTCTGTCTATTAAATTTCTTATTCCTGATCTACATATTAATTTCTGGCACCATACATTCAGTTAGTTTTGTGTTTTTTTCATATTGGATAAGATTTTTCATAATTTTTACCATCCTTTGAATTTACTTCTTCCGAGACTATACCATCATGTACGTAGTGCTAAGCATGCAGCCTTCTCCATCATAAGGCTCAACACTACGCAGTATTCCAGAAGTTTTATTCGAGATGTGATCAAAATGTGGAATAATCTAATCAATCTGGGGGTTGAATTGGTGGAACTTCAAAATTTCTAACTTATTGCGAATGGTTTTCTATGGAACAGGTTGCCCTAAGTCTTATTTCAAAGTTCGTATATGCCAGATCCATTTTGACGTTGTTGGTGATCATAAAATATTTCATATTTCGTATTCATTACTTCCCATATATGGTTTATTTGTTGTTTCCTTGTTTCCTTTCCTCGCTGGGCTGCTTTCCTTGTTGAAGCCCTTGGGCTTGTAGTATCTTGCATTTCCAATTAGGGTTATAGCTTGGCTAGTAATAATAACTCTAATATAAATATTGACAAATTCAATTCTGGAGGTCGGATCAGTTACAAGTTTACTGATGACTTGCAAATATAAAAAACATGCTCTGAAGATAACAATTGTCTTGGTAATCATTTACATTTCTCCTTATATTCAGAGCTGAGAAAGACGTACAGATCCCCCATGTATGGATCTTTACCTAAGTTCATTAATTAATGTTAAATATGGCATTGTCATTTATGGGTATGATAGTTCTTTATACATTTGCATAAGATATTTTATAATTCAGACCGTCCTTTGCATTTAATTCTAAATCATGCCTTCTCGATCATAAGGCTCAATACTACATAGTATTCTTGAAGTTTTATTCCAGCTGTGACATATTGTGTAATGATCTTCCTAATTGGGCAGTTGAATCGGATGAACTTCATGAGTTCAAACTTGTAGCGAATGTTTTTTTATGTTGAACACGCTGTCTCCCATCATAATTTACATACGACATATCTGTTTTAACCTCTTTACTGATCTTGAAATATTTTATAGAGAGTATTCATTATTTCTCGTGTAGCTTATTTGTTTCCTTCTATTCTTTCCTCTCTGGACTATTTTTCCCCTTTTGGAGCCCTCGGGCTTAAAGCATCCTGCCCTTCTAACTAGGATTGTAGCTTAGCTTGTAATAATAATAATGATAATAATAATAATTAGGATTAACGTACCTCCGGCACTCACAAAGCTTTTTGTTTATGAAATTTTGCATAATAAACCAGGCCGAAGTGAAGCTAGATGTTTTTACATTATTTTTCTTATTCTGTAATTGCTGTTGTATTAGAGACCATGTAAATAAAAAAAATAGCAGCAAGAATATCGTTTTATGTGAATAAAGTATATTTCCTACAAATATGTGTATCCGTCCGTTTTCATTCCATTAAGCTTTGTGTAGTCATTTGCACGTGTCAGAGAGAGAGAGAGAGAGAGAGAGAGAGAGAGAGAGAGAGAGAGAGAGAGAGAGAGAGAGAGAGAGAAATTAGATTCTATAGAGTGACAACAACAGCATCAGAGCATCTCACTGCAAAGGTCTTCTTCATTGATCACTTTTACTAAAGATGTAATGACTCGACAAACAAACTTAACGTACGTACGTACTGTATGCATAATACATCGTATATATATATATATATATATATATATATATATATATATATATATATATATATATATATATATATATATATATATATATATGGACACATACACACACTAGTGTACGCGATCCGTCAAAATGATGGCTAAATATATAGATAGATATCCACACACACACCCACAGACGGGTAACGCCCTCTCCCTTTCCTGAAGAATGGGGAGAGACTTAGTTATACGTTTGGCAATGTCGCTAAGCTTGACTGGATATTATATATATATATATATATATATGAATATATATATATATACATATATATATATATATATATATTTATATATATATATATATTTATATATATATATATATATATATATATATATATATGTGTGTGTGTGTGTGTGTGTGTGTGTACAGCATATATATATATATATATATATATATATATATATATATATATATATATATATATATATATATATATATATATAAAGGTAGATAGCGATATACTGTAGATAGATAGATAGATAAATGTAACCAGACAATTGCTCTCTATAATATATGAGACGTGTGTGTGTATGTAGTTACATAGCTAGAGATGTAGTGGTAATTTAGTAAAGACATGATTATACAGTAGTGCATCATATGACGTCTCTTTGTTCCATCCGGGTAAGAAAATCCGTTTTCTACTCGCAACAAAACGTATGAAAAGAAGCATTAGCTCCTTTACATTTCCATCAAGGCCCAGATGTTTTTTTTCTCTCTCTCTCCTCTTTGCATGACTCTTTAGTCTTTTCATTCTGTGCGTTTTTCTTGTTTGAATTAAGGCTGTACCTTATGAAAGCTGGATGTGCCTCTTATCTTTTATATGGTTCGGAATAAGCCATTGTTCGTGTGTAAAGTTTGTATAGAGGGCGATAACACATCTCAACGAAAACCGCAGGTTCATCCATTTTAATCAGACGATATACCGTAATCATTTTTGATAAATGTTGTATGTTGGGACCTGAGCATTGTTACAGTATGTGCTTCCACATATCATGTGTATTGCGCAGTTATACAAGTTATTGATGATGCGTGCATTTCCATTGGAAAATTTGCTTTGAACCGAAGGTCGTTTTAATTTCCTTTTTAATTATTTCAACTAAATTACCTTGCTTTTAAGCGAATGTTAACAAGAAAAAAATATGTTTAGTTGTTCTGGACCATCAAAGACTCAATATGTCTAATTGATAACACTTATCAGATAACACCTGTGTGTGTTTGTTATCATATGGTGTTACGTCGAAGTTAGTGTGAAAGAGGGTTTCTCGTCGCCATGGCCGCGGACTAAATCTCACGTACTTCGGTAGTGTCAAATCTGTGGTTCACAAGTGAACGTGTCTAGTGTGAGAGATTAACTCTATATTTACTTTAAATAGGCCCTTATAGTATCAATTATGTAACCAAATTGCTGTGTATGCATGTGTTGTTCTTTCCTAGTGGCCAAGTAAGACTCCCCAGCTTTAGCAAGTGCCTTGAAATGAAACAATTGCGTGTAAAGTAATAAGGGAAAGAGCCGGAGAAGGCAGGAAACACTTTTCGTCATGGTTCTCGAAGGGAGAGAGAGAGAGAGAGATGGGTGAAGGGAGAGTGTTTGTTCGTTCGTGGAGAGGCACCACGTCTAGGTAGGGAGTGGGAGATAAGAGACTCCCTGGATGGGGTACGTGTCTTAGGGGATGGGCATGGGTTTGGTGAAGCTTATTCCTTTACGTAGATGCCGAGCCCTGCCCGACCCCGAGGAGACTAGGCCGTCATAATACTGTAGAGAAGAAAGTTGAATGCTTACAACTTTGGCCTACGTGATACAACGCCACACGCCTTCTAATATCTCAGGATTGTTTTAATTTTATTTGCTACATTACTCACAAATTGAAAGAAAGATAACTTTTGCTTAATAATTATCTAAAATCGTGTTTCATCGTTACATCAAGTTTTCATGAATCATAAGGAGAGAGAGAATTGGGTGGAATCCAGAATTTTCAAAGAGGAAGAATTCGGTCACGTGACTGCCATGCAAGAGTTACAAGACATGACCATATGACGACTTCATACGTTATGTACTACAGTATATTATGTGTCGATGAAATTAATATTATGTAGTAATTCACGCTGAATTTATTCTTCGCTGTGTCATTGTTTGTTACATGACTATAACTCGAAAATAACAGTTGTTCATGTCAGTGAATGTAACTGCTTAGTGTCCAAAGTGAAAGGTTTTTTATTCGCTGTGTAATGTCTCCATCTTCATTATGTTCATCGGTGTTTCCATCTTGAGATGTCTTTGACTTGAAAACCTAAATTGTTACACCAATAAGAAAATTTCTAATTATTGAAATCTTAATAAATTTTACATATTTTGTAGTGTTTTAACGGATGTTTTTGAGAGCTTCGCCTAGATTATAGCAGCATTTATTCCATTTTACCATTGAAACGTAAAAGAAAAACCATTTGACAGCAATGACAAAGCCAGGCGGTTGATTATGATGCATAGGAATTCTTGTTGTCGAGTCATGAATTTTCTCATGCATAGATCCACACTATGGCAGCAAAGAAACACTTCAGTGGCCAGGGAGTGCCGTCATTCAATCCTATTTTGTTTAGGGAACACACAGTCTTGGGTGCTACTATAGTGTGAGGTCTACCGCCATATGTCGCCTACCCAGGTAGAGGGTGAGGTCTACCGAGTGACCAGCTTCTATTGGCCTTGCTCGCACCAAGGCCATTCTATTGGCCTTGGCTCGCACCTAACCATAAAAAACGTGACCTGCCACGTGAACTGCCCATATAAAAGGAAGCAAATCGAGCTTCTAAATCTTGCTACGGGCCGACCAAGGGAATGGCCCATGCCAACGAGAACTGTTGGCTATATTCTACAGCAAGCAAGCAAGCAAGCTCCTACATAAGGACGCTAAAACGATGATTCTGTTGGTCGTCAGCTGTTCCAGTCTCATCTTGATAATTTTTGCTGGAAGGGGATGAGAAGAAATTCCAATGATCTATTTGTGTCATTCTTAGAAGATGTACGAAGTGTCTCGCTAGAATAAATGTATGGAAATATATGATAACATGTTTGATGTACGAAGAGTGTATCGCTAAAATAAATGTATGGAAATATATAATAACATGTTTATATTTACCTTTATTCCTTTTTTTTAATGTAATTAGAAATCCAATGATCTATTTAAGTCATTTCTAGATATGTTTAAATTAAGTGTTTATTGCTTAAACAAATGTATGAAATGTGTTTTATATATGAGGGACGAATAATTCAGCAGTAGACCTCACGCTATAGTACGAACGGGAGGTAGACCTCACGCTATAGTGTGGTAGACCTCACGCTATAGTAGCACCCAGTCTTGACTGTAGTAGTATAGCCAACATCGGGATTTCTCGTCCCCAACGGACTAAAAGAATAATATACCATATGTGTGTTATATACACGATATTAAATCTTCTCTCTAGTTATTGTTTAATTCTAACCTCATTTGCCGAGTTAAGCATGAGCCATCTGTGAATAAAACTCCCTTGTGGTTTAGGACTGATGAGATGCTTGTCCCCTTTGTTAAAGCAGCAGATGTTTCTAGATATTCCTCATTTGTTTAAGCAGGGGATGTTTCTAAATATTCCTCATTTGTTAAAGCAGCTGTTGTTTCTTATCTTTATAAAATAGTTTTGCCTGCATTTGTTTGAATGGAAATTCCAATTTTAACAGAACAATCTCATTACAAAAGACCATAGTAAAATGAAGTTGTTAAACAAATATGAATATGTTAATGGCCAGCTGCCTAAAGTGCTTATATGACGTCGCTATGTGTTATTTATTTATTATTACTGACTGATCGATTCCAAGGTCCAGAGAAATTCAGAATCTATCCTCTCCTAGTTGTACGTTCGTAATCAGGATTTGACAAAAAAGTGGGCCCCTTGATTAAAGTTTGTGATCTCCATCACTGGTGCATCCTAGACAAGTGTGTTTGAATTCACAGCTCTCTCTCTCTCTCTCTCTCTCTCTCTCTCTCTCTCTCTCTCTCTCTCTCTCTCTCTCTCTCTCTCTCTCTCTCTCTCTCTCTCTCTCATTTTGCAGAAGGGTTAGAATTCGAATCTTGATTTATCAATGAATTACCTGTGTGACTATTTTCCTCCGTCAAAATTTCTATTTTGAAGCCGGAAGTTGGACGAAAAACCAGAAATATCCAAATTGAGAACAGAAAACCAGTTAGCCTGAAGATCGTTAGCCCTTCTGGTTACAGCAGTTGGTCTCTAGTCCACCCTGTGCAAGATCAAGTTGGTAACAGCGGTATGCGAGCGAGGGAGGGGTCACGGGTGGCCGCGCTGCGAGGCGATCTGCTTGTAGGCGACTCGACTTGGAGAATTGGCGGGGTTACTTTAGTGCACTCTCAAACATCTTAAACTTGTTTTCTTGTAAGAAAGATATAGAGAGAAGTTATCTTTCACGTACACTTTTCAATATTCTATCTAAGTAAGTTTATATTTCTATTAGAGATGTTCTTGATCGTCCATGTTTTGTTTTTTTCTAATGGAGCCCGGTTTTAGGGAAGACCTATGAGTTCTATAATCAAAACAATCAATTTGTAAACATTTCTGGCGAGTGCTGTACCCGTCTGTCTATTTAGACGCCATCAATTTCTTACTGCTTCAGTCCTTCGATTTATTGTCTTCAGTAAGATGAATTTGCCAACTAATTTGATTCTTGACAAATAACGAAAGCTACAGCTTTGCTTCAAAACCAGTCATGTGGACAAGGTTATTAATGCTCGAGCTGACGTAAAAGATAAGCTCAAGA
>NC_090725.1:288081074-288121074 GCF_036898095.1 Palaemon carinicauda
TCTTGAGGGTTGTCCATAACCCTTATTTGTTGTCCCAGCATTTTCATTGAACATTTCTGCTTTTCTATTCAAATCTTTTACCATCCTTTGCAATATGAGGTAGTAGCTAGAGTATATATATATATATATATATATATATATATATATATATATATATATATATATATATATGCGTGTGTGTGTATATACACACACATATATATGTTTATATATATGTGTGTATATATATATTTAAAAATAACAACAAATACAGCCTTTTCTAGTTCATTGCCATACAAATGTTTCAGACGTATCCTTAGTCATTTCTTGCCTTTGGCCAGTTTCATAACCACGCTGGACACTGCGGATCGGTGTTGCTGGGAGACTTTAGTCTGATGGCTCAGAGCAAACCAACCTAGTAGGGGTGACCCTGACTAGTACAGCTTTGTTGGTCATGGAGATACGCAAACCCTTTCACCACATTCAAGAATCTTCATATCTATCTATCTATCTATCTATCTATCTATCTATCTATCTATCTATATATATATATATATATATATATATATATATATATATATATATATATATATATATATATATATATATATATGTATACAGTATATATTCTAGCTACTACCTCTGGAACTATATAAATATGATAAAAAATGAAATTCTTGTACATTGGTCCATTGAACGATTTGTGAACACTTAATACAGTTCAAAATAAAAGTATTTAGCTTCAGACAAACATACAAATATGAAGTCAATGTGGCTGAGTTGTACAGTGCTCAAATGAAATTGAGGCCAACGACAAAATATACTGACTGAACCTTTCAGGTAGCGAGTGTGGCCGATTATCTTTTCTATTTTGGCTTATTTAGTTCAGGTTATTTTCCCCTAAAGTCTTGCCGCCAGATTTTGTTACGCTTATTGAGTCATTTTCGAAAGATAATTATTCATTGATATAAATAGAAAAAAAAAATTCTTGAATTATAATGGTTCAAGCTTTAGGGGTCATTAACTTGATTGAGGGTACACTCAGGCACACTATTCCATTCTATTTCTCTTCCTCTTGTTTTTTTTTTTTTATAAAAGATTTATTTTAATGTTGTTACTGTTCTTAAAATATTCTATTTTATTTGTTTATTACTTCTCATGTTTATTATATCCTTATTTCCTTTCCTCACTTGGCTATTTTTCCCTGTTGGAGCCCTTATTACTAGCTAAACTACAACCCTAGTTGGAAAACCAAGATGCTACAGCATCTTGGTTTTCCAACTAGGGTTGTAGTTTTGCTAGTAATAATAATAATAATAATAATAATAATAATAATAATAATAATAATAATAATAATAATAATAATATCAAGTGAGAAATCTTGACTAGAAATAACGAGTAAATAAAATTATTTTGTTATAAACACATAGATAAAAATATTCTTAATTAAAATCCTCGGGAAATTAAGAGTAAAGGGACATGACATTTTAGGGTAGGTTGTCATGACGAAAGTTCTGTAGTTACCCGAGTTTGTCAGTTGAGTTCTCGTATTTTCCTCAGTTGCTACATAAATGTGGGCATTTTTATGTAGGCAGGTATAACTAAGAAACTACGTGATTTGCTCTACACGTGAATTCCTCATATACTTTTATATTATATTACGTTTTCGTCAGTTTATAACTTCCGCCGTGGACTCTCAGGTGCGTTAGATGCAACCCAAGCTCTATGTGAGGAGCACGTGCCATCCGGCAGACTTCTTAGGCAAATTGGCACCTGTTTTACACCTCTTAATCCTCCTTCTTCCTTCTCCTCTGAGGAGAGATGAATAGCATACCGAGGGATTGAATATACCAGATATTTCCAACTTCTCGATTTGCCAATGCATCCATTGGCTGCAAATACTGTTGGTGACTGTATCCACGACTAGACTACGTTGAACAAGTTCTGTTGAACCTGGGGGAAAATGTTTTCAATGTTCTTGTACTCTGATGCTTTGGTATTTCATTGTTTAATATCAGTTATTGTTATTATTTTTTCTTGATTTTTTCCTCTTCGTCTCTCCCTTTTCTCTCCCATTTCTACAATATCCAATACTGTTTCTTTCTGGCCTGTAGCATTTGAATTGCTGGAAATTAATAACATTGAAAAAAAAATATAAAATAATAATGGAAGTAGTAATATTATACTTGACAACTATTATCTTTAGTTAAATTCAGCTGCATAATGCACGGGCTCTTCTAGACTTTCTAGAGCAACCAGTTGGTATTACTGACTGACCTAAACTTAGTTAACCCTTACATCACGTACTTACATTAGTATGCTGTGGTCAGCTGTGATTTGTAAAGGTGGGTTCAACCCGGTTATCCAGCAAAACACTTCTAGGACAGGCAACCTAGTTGGACCACAATGGAATCAGAATTCATGGAGTGGGACGTGTGGACCTATGAACAGTCAGTTGTAGCTTGGGTAGATGGGAAAAATTCTTTAAATTTAGAACACAGCTTGTCTAAAAATTTAACGAATGCTGTTGTACACAGATAATAAAACGGCTTAGTTTATTTGGTTTGTTTGCCAAAAAACCCACATGCAAAACACGATTTCAGGATCTATTATTTTTTAGCATAACTTATTATTATCATTATTAAATCCATATGAAATCCCCGGGATATTAACTCACGGAAGTTCACGAGGGGGATGATTATATTTAAGAGAATTCATATCTTTAAAAACAAATCATGTTAATCATAGAATAGAATTATTTTCAAACAAAATGGGGATTAAATTCTAAGATAAACCTTTAACATGCCCGAGATTCTTTCTGGTGACGTGGAATTCAGTTCAGGTCATCGTCTTTAGCGCCTCTCTTGCGATTAATCCGAGTTGAACTGTGAAGTGGCACACGTTTCCCAGCTTCACTTGAGGTGTAAGATCTACTATTCGCCTTATTATAAAGCTGCGAAACACACAGTCTTAGAAGTATTGTGAACATCGCTTTGTTATAAATGTGTTTCACGACCTTAAATACACAGTTGTACCTATTTTAGAACAAATAAACATTATAGCAGAGGGGAAATAAGTCTTAGGACATTGAGACCTGTGGTAGCCTATTGGAAACGTACTTGTTTGGCAATCTTTTGGATAGGGGTTCGAGACTAACTCGAGCCCACTATCCTTTTGAGCAAGGGGTGGAGTTTAAGGGAGCCTGTAGGTCTACCTGTTTAGCCATCTGGTGCCATTGCCTGGCCCTCCCTGGTCCTAGCCTTAAACCTTAAATGAAAATAAATGGAAAAATTTAGAATAATTTAAAAGCAGATTTATTACGTTTTCAGCTTCATGTTATAAGTTCATGGTGTCAATTTTTCCGTATCATATTTTGGTTTGTTTATTCATGCATCCATATGAATATTTTGAATGATTACGATAATGATCAAAGTAATGTCAAGTGAGCAAATTTAAGTCGGTAAAACTTCGAAATGATTTTTCCATTTGGAGAACACCCAGGAAAACCGATAGCTAACATTTCTCACCATTTCTTATTGGACTTACCTCAGCTCGATCTCGATAAGTTTTATTGGGTAGCTTAACAATTTTTTTTTACTTTTTATAAATAAGAGTTTTCTCTCAGATTTACACACATTCACTATATTCATATACACACACACTTACACACACACACACACACACACACATATATATATATATATATATATATATATATATATATATATATATATATATATATATTTATATATATATATGTGTGTGTATGTATTATATAGATAGATATGTATACTCATATGGTGTATATATATATATATATATATATATATATATATATATATATATATATATATATATATATATATATATATGTGATAAATTTTGCACATTTTTACGTGTTTTTCATATTCAAATAAGCCATATATATTTTGATATATTAATGTCTGGATTCTCTTAACGACCTCGGGATCAAAGCCCCAGGCGAAATCTCACAAAGACAAGAGCTTGGCTCCGGCCGGGAATCGAACCCTGGTCGGCAAGCTTATATAGACAGTGACTAACCCATTCGGCCACGAAGGAGCCAAGCTCTTGTCTTTGTGAGATTTCGCCTGGGGCTTTGATCCCGAGGTCGTTAAGAGAATCCAGACATTAATATATCAAAATATATATGGCTTATTTGAATATATATATATATATATATATATATATATATATATATATATATATATATATATATATATATATATATATATATATATATATATATATATATATATATATATATATATATATATATATATATATATATATATATATATATATATATATATATATATATATATATATATATATATATATATATATATATATATATATACATATATATATATATATATATATATATATATATATATTTATATATATATGTGTGTGTGTGTGTCTGTGTGTATGTATGTAAGTACATACACACACACACACACACAAGGAAATGAATGGAGTATCTACACAAGTACGTGATATGTGATATAATTTAACCAATAAGCTTTCTGGAATAAGGATTTGTTGAATTGCAAATCCTAATGCATGCAACGATAGTTTGGTTGAAAGGTAAGAATGTCGATCCGCCGGGGATGGTGGAATTGAGTAGGGGCCGGGGGGGGGGGGGGTGGCCGGTTACATTATGGTAGGTTTTTCTGAGCATGGAGAAATATTCCTCGGATTTTAAATTTTTGAAGAATTTGCTATCTTGGCGTGAATGTCTCACATGATGAAACGAAAAATAATCTCGCGGCTGGAAAATATATATATATATATATATATATATATATATATATATATATATATATATATATATATATATATATATATATATATATATATATATATATCTGTGTGTTTCAGATTATAACTCATTTTTCGTATTGCCACTTATTCTACGAGAGGGGAATATATATATATATATATATATATATATATATATATATATATATATATATATATATATGAGAGAGAGAGAGAGAGAGAGAGAGAGAGAGAGAGAGAGAGAGAGAGAGAGAGAGAGAGAGAGAGAGAGAGAGAGAGTCACATTTTACCATGATTACTTACACTTCGATTATTATATCATATGAAAGGAGAGTCTTGACCAGATTTTAAACCTCTGAAATGATTTCTTTTGAACATTAAATCTCGTTTAATATCAGCCTCGTTCAACTTGAAATATATTCAACAGTTTTCACACCTTTTTAGTAGAAAAGCTTCGAGGGTATTTTCATATTCATGATGAGGACACTCAATAAAGAGCTTTCCTCTTGTCAACTAGATGACGTCAAACTACAGTAATCACCTTTTTCTAACGTTCCGAGACCTTTGTCTGTAATCCAACTCTTTTTTTTTCTTTTTTCTCACGTGCTCATTGTCTTTGTAATATATTTCACTAATTCTGGAAGCTTTGTTCTATCAGGTCAAGTAGTTGGCGCCGGCCTTATTGTTGCAACGTAAGATCTTTATATTGGTTTAAATAAAAGTGAAATTTGACCTTCCGAGAGTTTTTATAAGTAATTTAGGGTATTTTTTAAAACTTGAATATTGATCAATCCAATCTTCCCTTGATTAATGGCAGGATTCAAACATACTTCGTAATCATGTTTCTAATCATTTATTTTATTGTAACAAATGTCAGAGATTTATTTTCATAATAATAATGAGTATTTTTATTATTATTATTATTATTATTATTATTATTATTATTATTATTATTATTAGCCACACTTCGACGGTGCGCCACGCAAGTCATGCAGTAATTCTCACTAAATTTGGTTTAGTCCAAAAGAGAAAAATCGCCCTGGTAACCCTCCACTTGATAAATGATATATATATATATATATATATATATATATATATATATATATATATATATATATATATATATATATATATATATATATATATATATATATCGAAATTTATTATTTTACATAAATGAATCTCAAGGCGCTGAGTTGCCTCACAGTCCCTAACGCTGTACTGCGTAGCCCTCATCCATAGATCAGTTCATCCATATATGCATCTCTTCACGATCTTGTATGTATTGACAAATATTTTGCAAAAAGGTTATCCTTATTCGGAGTTATTCCTCTAAAATAAACTCCATGAGTCAGTCATTTCAATATCTGCAATTTCACTGCTCCAAGAGATTCAGAAGATGAATGCTGTTGCACAAGATGTCCATTGCAAAAGGTCAGGGTCTGAAAAGATGTTAAAGGATTTAGGGATTCTCTTTTATATGGTAACAAGGAGGATCACGATGACGTCAAGGCTTCATTATCAAAGACGATTATATTTTTAAGTGGTGGATGTTAATGATGGTTATAAAAGGGTTGTGTTGCATAGGAGAGCGCTCGTGCTCACACGCTCACATCTATAATTAGATGCATCGGTAACTCAATCTGTATTTATACAAAGGGTTATTTTACAATAAAAATGCTTGTACAGGGATGTATATTGAATGATAAAGGTAAGGAGTATGGTTTTTTTTTTTTTTTTTTTTTTTTTTTTTTTTTTTTTTTTTTTTTTTTTTTTTTTTGAGCTGCAAAAGAAGGAAAGTAATGACACGAGTTGGAATAAAAAAAAGATAACTTTTTAGGAAATCAGGTTTGCAGTTGATAACGTTTCTATAGAGGATACGTAACTAGTCCAACTCAATATTGAATTTGTCTGGTCGATTAGATTTAGGAATTATCTGTTTTAATGTTGTTAATGTCTTTTAGATATTTTACTTTTATTTTTCATTACTTATATCGTTTATTTATTTCCTTGTTTCTTTTCCTCACTGGGCTATTTTTCCCTGTTGGAGCCCTTGGATATATAGCATCTTGCTTTTCCTACTAGGGTTGTAGCTTGGCTAATAATAATAATAATAATAATAATAATAATAATAATAATAATAATAATAATAATAATAATAATAATAATAATAATACTGAAAATTGCAAGATCGTTGGATGAGTGAGGTGTAGTGCAGTCAAACTCGTTTTAAATACTTGTAAATAGAGCCCGTTTTAGATCGAAATTTAACCTGAGATTGCGAACGAAAAATATAGTAAAAAAAGATTCTTTTGGTATCATCTTCCATCATAAAATATACACCAAATACCCATTAAAAAAAGTAGTGTCACAAGTCATTGAATTTCCTCTCTGCAGATGACATTACACTTACGTGGATAAACTGCTAATTTCAACTTTAATCCTTAAGCTTTTGCTTTTGTTAGAAATATAAAAAGCTTCAGATTTTGATATGTTACACTTTGCTCATCTTTTGGTTATTTTTATAATCCCGCTCCTTGTTGTCGGTTGAAATATATTGTGCGATTTGAGTGCAGACCTCCGCCACGGCAGCTTATTTCAGTCGACCTTTTGCTTGGCCTTGACCTAGGACTTTCAAAATTGAATCACTTCCACGTCTCAACATAACAATTAATCCCCGAAAGTTTCACTACTGTAAGTAAAATTGTGGCCAGGAAGTTTTTTTCACAAACAAACAGACAAATGGACAATAAGGGCAAAAATACATCTTCCTCTCAGCTTCGTTGGGGTGGGTGGTTAATAACCAGCTGTTCCAAGCATTATACAGTAGGTTATTTTGAACCATGGTTCATTTGAACTGTGGAAGTCAGGTTGGAATACTTTCGCCTGTTTGTCTTTTGGGGTCTCTTATTTGGAAGAGAAAATTCCTCTGCAGTTTTTGCATTTGTCTAGAAACTTTTAAAATTAAAATTAGAATTTTCAAGAAACTACCAATTCTCGTCCTTTATTTGAGAAAGATAAAAATTCCTTCAACATTTTGTCTCTTGTTAGTATCCCGTGTTCGAAAGCTAATACGTCTTTCCTTCGTGTCCTGTTCTCGGATCCTATTTGAGATAGAAAATTTTTTTCTCGACTTTTCCATTCTCACCCTTCAATTTACGAAAATTTTCTCCACCATTTGGTCTAATTCACATTGATTATTGGAAATAGAGGATTCTGTCGTGTGTTTGTCTAATTCTCAGCTAATTTTTTTTAAAGGATACCATTACTTGTTTGCTTAGTTTTATTAACTTACTTGAAACTGGAGAATCACTCCTATTTAAAAGAAAAAAAAATTTTTATTTTGTATTTTGGTATCTTTATTGTGAAAGAATTCTGTTTTCAACAGTCGTAGTCTCTTCAGTTTTAAAAATAATTCTTCCAATAAAAAAGTCTATTCGTAAATCGTTTTGGATGGAAATTATTTCGCTACCATTTCTTTTTCACTAAGTTATACAGTTTTTTTTCTAACTCTTATCTTCTCGTCACATTTCCAGACCTCCTTTCAAATCGGAGTTTTATTTTCCTGGTGCGGGTCACTGTCTCCCTGCAACTTCATAACTTAAAGTAGGATATGTCATCTGCACTCTGGCCATTCACCTTACTATTAATACAATGTTACGTATAAGCAGCTATCTACATTCCTTTGTAGAGTCTTCCGTTGCTATGATAAACAGTGAAGGACTCATGATTTCTGACTTATAGGTTTAGAATATATATTATTCTTCTGATACACCTGCCAATTATTTTACTCTAGATCCTGTATTATGATATATTGTACTAGCATCGCTATCTCGTTGAGTTTTCTCATTATCTCTTCCATCACGATGATTGATCTCGTTGGTGGTCTTGGTACTTTGCAAAATGACTTCTCAATAACCACAATTATATTATTTTTTTCATGCAGCTGCCCTTTTTATAGATTGTCTGTCTGTTGAGAATATCTCTGAAAAGAAACCAAATAAAAACAAAATATCAATTGCAGCCACTTTACCAGACTTTCTTCTCCAGTACCTTTTCCAATATTTCCAAAGCCTACTGAAGTTTCCACAAAGCCACAAGATCTGGAATTTTGGAAGGGCTGAGAGAATAATTTTAGAAGAAAAACTGGCTCTTAAGAATGGTTGTGGTGGCCGATGTGGTAACGTCGCTGACTGGTGAACGCCAGACTAGGGTTTCCCTTTCAAGCTCATAAATTTTTTGATCGCTGCAATCTCGCCATCCTTTGGGGAGCCTATAGGTCTATCTGCCGAGTCGTCCGCAGCCATTGCCTGACCCTCCTTGGTCTAGCTTGGGTGGAGAGGGGGCTTGGGTGCTGATCATATGTATATATGGTCAGTCTCTAGGGCATTGTCCTGCTTGATAGGGCAAAGTCACTGCCCCTGGCCTCTGCCATTCATGACCGGCCTTTAAAGCCTTTAAAAGGAATAGAGTCGGCATGGCAATTGATGAGCTGAAGAACGATTCATTTGTGATGAAAAGGATTCATAGGGAAAAACACATGACTCGGAAGAATAAGATTCCTTTAAAAACAAGAAATCATTTTTGTTGTAAAGAGGTATTTTGCTTATTAGTGGGAATGCATAATGTAAGGATATTAGAGCATGAATATACTGTACCAAGTTATACAATTAAAGATTAGCAGTAGATAATTATCTAAGAGGAGATGAAACATTTTATGATGTGGAAAGATATTCTGCAGCAGGTACAAATTTTCTTTTTTTTTTCTCAAGGAAGTAACAATCCGGCTGTGGTGATCTGACGAAAAGTATCCGATTGAGTAATAAAACACTTCGTTTCCCATTTATCAGTAGCCAAGACCTGTTTTGCTAATGGTCGCCAAAAAGGTAAAGTTTTGGGTCAACAGTAAACGTATGTCCAGTCACTGTTTGCTGCCTTGTGAAAGGTCAGTTAAAGCTACATTTATATTGTTAAGAATTCAGGGCTGAAGTGCAGCGTGCCATGAACTGGCGACTTGGACAACTGGAGAATTAAATATTTTGGTGTTAGAAATGAAGTTTAAAAACTGGAAAATTGTATTATGAAGTACATTTGGCGAGTAAGTTTAATCAGGGCAGCGTTAGAAGAACATTAGATGCAGTGGAACTATGGAAGGTCGCCCCTCGTTTGCTGTGTGAGAACCTAAGAGAAGATATGGAAATGCTAGATAAATTTGCCTATATAATATACTGTAAATTCTCAATAAAATAGAAAAAAATCAGGCTCTCTCTCTCTCTCTCTCTCTCTCTCTCTCTCTCTCTCTCTATATATATATATATATATATGTATATATATATATTTATATGTATATATCTATATCTATATATATATATATCTATCTATCTATATATATATCTATATATATATATATATATATATATTATAGTCATGAAGGAAGAATAAAAAGACTTGATAGGACCTTCGTCTTATTAGTGACACCAACGGACTCGCAATGAAAATAAGTATACGTTGATATTGTATTTATACAGGAGAATGATATCCCACACTGCTAGTTTCTTGATGATTCCAGATAAGTCAGTTTTGGGAAAGAGGATAATACAGGATTACTGGAAAACAAAATAGGGCTTGGTTAATTAAGAAGGATTCGACGATATTTCTTGGATAATGTCATTAACCTGGATTATTGTCTTTGTCTAATACCAACAAATTGTGTGACTTAATCCTAGCCAGAGGAAGATGAATCATTATTAACGAAAGTTCTAACTCCAATTAAATCTTTTCACTTTACCTTTTATGGTCATATACATATTTTATATATATATATATATATATATGTGTGTATATATATATATATATGTGTGTGTGTGTGTGTGTGTGTATGTATGTATACGTGTTTTTGGGGGAGGGGCACGTTGCTATTTTTACAGATGTAAGTGAGTATGAACATCTGTGGAAATTAAGGAAAATGGTGTTTGGCTAACGCAAATCTAAGTTATGATTTGAAGGCCAGGCGACCTCACTCCTTCAGATGCGCTGAGAGACCAAAGGGCTTTACTCTTTGTGAACCATCCTATATATATATATATATATATATAGGTGATTAAGATGAAATATAGGTATTTATATTTACTTGTCCATTGCTGAGAACAAAGGCCTCAGAAATGCCGTTCCATTTGCGCCTGTTTATGGTCTTTCTATGCCAGTCCCCACACACACAAACTTCTTAGTTCGTCAATCCATCATCTTCTCTCCCTTCTGCTTTTTTTGTAATATATATATATATATATATATATATATATATATATATATATATATATATATATATATATATATATATAATCTGTGATTTCTCTACTTTTTGTTAGTTCTCATGATTCCGTATCGTGTAGTCAAAATAGATTACTTAATAGTAATACATTACTGTAAGCGTTATTTGACTAAAAGCCTTCGGTCACTAAAACATTATAATGAACATAATATAGTTATGTCTTGATTCCGATATCGAATGAATGTCCTTTAAAATATTAGGAAAGTGGACTTCATAGATATGCATATTGACTTTATAATCCGTTATAATAGGAAATATTTCGGTTTTTCTCTGTGTTTCTCAAGAGTGTTATATTCAAATAATCTTTTGTCACTTTTGTCCTTTATAATTTATATTTACGCCATTTTTATTGTGTAGGGTGATGCGTACTTGTTAATTGATTTATGGAACAAAATTTGCACATTTTCACTTTAAAATTCTCAGGACATCGTTGCCTTAGCAGATTGCATTGTGGCGAAGTCCGGTTTATCCTGGACCACCAAAGGTAGTTATCAACTACCGAATTGATTATATAAATGAATTAGGAATAGGATAATGGCTTATGAGTTTCGGCATTACAATTTATTTTCTAAATTCACAATTTGATAGTATTACCGAAATGCATAATAATATTTAACATGGAGAGAAGAACAAATTACTTTCGTTTATGTGGTTAGGCAACTCTTGACTTGTCTGTTTTTCTTTTAAGATACATTCTGCTCGCGAACTGAATTCTCGCAAGAATTTTTTGTTGTTGTTTGTGTATTGCTGATGAAAATTCATTATGCAATTTCATATTTTCATTTTTATCATTATCTTTGGATTTCAAATCGTACTTTTTAAGATTGAAAGGGGAAGATGATAAACTATACATATTAATTAATATATATTACACCTTGCATATTATTATAAAGGTAAATTTCTTGGCATTTTGAACATATGAATTGTTTTTTTTTTCACATATTGAGAGGTATCACCTCATGCTACAAGACGTTCTTGCCAACTGCATGTAGGTTTTTTTGGGTAGATCTTGATGCTGTGTTGTGTTGATGATTGGGTGAGTGAACGAAGTTGCTAGAGATGGCAGTGTGTGTGTGTGTGCGCGTGTGTTGGCATGCAAGGCTATCGTATTAGTGAAAGAAGACAGTGTGGCTTCTGCTCTTGCGCTGTTAACACATTTCTCTGCCGTTCCTGTCAAACGCTGAACTTGCATTGTCTTGCACATCGACTGACATTTGTCAAGAAGCTTAACTTCTTATTATATAACTTTTATGAAGTGCTTCTGCCTTTGTGACTAATCATTCTTATAGCAATCGATAAGTTTCTCCTTCCCCGGGTTTAAAACTTAAAAAGCTTTTTTGGGAAAGGCTCTCTCAGGATGTCCTTTGTGGAAGCTGAGTCCTCCTCTGTCTGAAAGCATCACCTGGTTGGGTCCCACCGTGGGGACTCCTCGGCAACCGGCACCCGTAGCCACGCATCCTACATAGGTTAGGGCATCCCATGCTGTCATAGCCAGGTTCTCCCCACCAAGGTTAACCGCTAACTCGATGGAGATCACCTTGTTGACGTTCCTTCAGGTCGGTGTCCTAGGAGTAGTGGTGGGTAGCGTGAAGGTGGGACTCTTAGTGTGTTCGCTGGTTACTTGTGGGACGTCATGGCTGCGCCAGACAGTCCAGCTTTTGCAGGGTATCCTAACATCCCCATTATCTGTACTCCAGATACGGGGACAAGTGATAAGGAAAACCCTTTCCCATTTCCCGATGGTATCCCATCACCCTTCAGGCCAAGCAGCCCTTGTGGAAGTGTCAGGTCCTTTGGGGGGGATGACAAAGACTCCCATTCGGTGAAGGGGCGTCGTGGTAGCCAAATTTTGCATAACTTGTTGCATCCTTTGGACTATTACCACCATCATCAGCTGAAGAGACGCAGTCGTGCAAATTCGATTTCGAGTGACCATGGTAGTGATGTGGGTTTAGACAATGAGCGATCACCACCGGTGCAGATTCCATCACTTAATATTAGAGTGCCGTCGCCAAGGCGATTTTCTCTGTCTCTCAAGCCAGGTCGATCCAAAACACCCGATCCTCCAAGAAAGCCTAAGGCCGAGAAACAAGCATCTCGCCCTCTCACTCCAGAGCCATGGCCTGTGTACCAACCAATAGCTCGGCCGAGACCGAGAGCTAACTTATTGGGTGTTCCTAATGCAGATGGCTCATCTGGGATGCCTGCCCTACGGTATGGAGGCAGCGGACATAATGTTTCGAATGCAGGTCTTCCAAATAATTCTCGAAGGTATAGTGTCACAGATAGTACTTCAAGCAGTAGTTGTAGTGAGAGTAGTTACAGTGAAAGTGAAGATGAACATCAGAGCCCTAGAGAGTGGGTCTCTGAAGCCAATAAGGAAAACGATGAAAATCACAATGCTCATCCCAATAATGGGACCACAAAACCACCACACATCCGTATTTCTAGGCCAAAGTCTCGTCTCAAACTCAAAATGCCCGTTCGCGAAAATAAAAGCCTTAACGCCTCTCTCTCTCCCATCCACGCCCCTCCGAACGCCTCTCTCTCTCCCATCCACGCCCCTTCGCGCTATGAACATTTGTTGAATCAAAGATCTCTTTCTAGGTCTCCCCATAGGCCTCTTATTGAATCTCCTTTAGTGCGAAGTGTATCTCCCAACCCGGGGCTGAAACAATTCGGACACAGTGAACACTTGAGTGCATTTTCGCAGTACAGTAGAAGTCCAGGAGAACATTCCCATATTAGTTCTAAGAAAAATTTTGTAACCAGCATAGAAATTTCTGGACCTTCATCAAGAACATCGATACACCATAGAGAAGAGGAGGGACATTCTAGAGGTTTTTTGAGTCCAACTAGGCACTTGATGGATGATGATGACAATATCAGCTGGGAAAGCTTTTGGGCAGATGACCCAGATGGGAACGCCCATGGAAGTTCTAGGAGGGGTTCCTCCAGAAAGGGTTCTCTGGAAAAGGATTCTTCCGTGGAGAAGCTCTATAGCATCTATGATCAAATTATCAAAGAAGGTGAGTATTTTGTTAGCTTACCCAATTAGATAAGCTAATTTTCAAAATTTCCCGATTTTAGGAAAAAAATATGAATTATGAGTAGATAATATTGTAAATTGTGTGTACAGTCTATCTACTAAGTATAAAAGTATTGATAGTATGATAAAGGTCAAAGTGTAAGGTAGATAAATTAGTAACATATTGAAGGAAATGTCCAAGCATATGTCGAAGGTGATCTGTCAAAACATCTACAAAAAGCGGGTACTGTGCTGTACTGTGATATACGTTAGTACAATTGTATGTGTCTGGTTGGAAGGGCCGGGCAATCTACAATAGCAGTACTTTGTATACAGTATGATCCGTTTTATGCCCACATAAAACAAAGTTTAAACATATTAGTTTATTTACTTGAATACATTATTCTGAACTCGAAAGTTTTATGCTACAGAATGGTAAGGGTGTCATCTTTATTTCAGGGGAAGTTTAGGTTAAAAGAAAAAAGAAACTGATTACACACCCAATTGGCTTTTGTTCTGAGAAAAAAAAATGTAAAATTTGCAAACTGGATGTGTATGTCACTGAGAGCAGAAGCCTTATGGTTGAGTACAGTTTGCATAATCTCATGAAAAAATGCTGTGTTGTACTTACGAAAGAACTATTTTTGCGAATAATTATTGTTATATATTTTTTTCTTATTATGTTCTTCTTTTTCTCAAAGATACTGTAACATATTTAGTATAGTATACCTTTGGTTGAAATTTCATAGTTTGCTATACTGTATAATGGAAAACTTTTTGTGCTCATATGTTGAGTATGCCTTATTTGTATTAAATAATTTTAATCATTCAGGAATGAAAATTAATTACGTGTTCGTGGGTAGGGAATTCATGGAAAATACTAAGGGTGTCTCAAATACTTTTGATTATATATTAATTTTTTTTTTCTTATCAGTTGCTTAGCTCCAGGCCCTTTCCTTATTGTGGCATGAACAGATGTATTGGTTTCATATATTGCACTGTATTCTATTTTGGAGACTATTTAAAATACTAATTAGATTTCAATGATATTTTTATTTTTAATGTTAATTAAAAAAAAAAAACTGTAGAAAGACAATTTGGTTTACAGTGTCAGTTTATAGTAAAGTAATATCCTTTCAAGTTGAGGAAGTAGATATTGTAAATTAATTTTAGTTTCATTGATGTAGAATTCAACTACCAAGTATTTTTTCACATCACTAAGTTTTCTTTAAGTTAATGGACCTGGATATGGACAATGAAAAAGTATCATTAATGTATAGTAGTAAATTATGCTTGATTATTATAATTTTATCATTACAGTATATTGCATTACTGTACCTTTTTTTTTTTTTTTTTTTTTTTTTTTTTTTTTTTTTTTTTTTTTTTTTTTTTTTTTTTTTTGAATACTTTAAATGTTAACCAAGTCACATATTAGAGAATTTTTCGTTTGCAAAAATAATTTTTTTTTGATAAAACTACAAAAGTTGATTACTCTAGTGTTCTTGAAGAAAGTTTTACATTGTTTCATATGTACTGTACAGTAGTACCACGGTTTAAAAGTTTTAATTTGTTCAGGGAGTTAGCTCGTAACCTTAATTGCTCATTTTGTATATCAATTGTTCCCATAAGAAATAAAGTAAATTCACTCGATCCATTCCACAAGTTCTAAATACATTTATACACTTATTTTTTATAGATTTGTGATAGAATCTAGTGATCGAATTATGACCCAAAACATTATAATGTCCCACCATGATTATTTGTATTAAAATATCGGTTATCTCTTAACGACGTTCACTATCTCTAACTGAATCACTTGATTTATGCTTTATGGACTCTTGGTCATTTTTCTTTTATTTCTCTTACATTTATTCTTTAAATGGAACCTATACAGAATTAGTGCTTTTGCCTTTTCTTTTAAATGACATGAAAATGGGGTAACTTTATTGCATAGTATTATTTGTTTCATAGTCAGACAGAATGAAGAATATCATAAGTCTGGAGGTTATACTCAAAACACTTGAAAATTATTGTTCACAGGATTTCATAGTACATTAGTGTGAGGCATTTTACCTTTTATTTCCTATTACATTTTGAAAGATTTATTGATTCGTAAGGTTAACTGTGGGCATGAACATATTTCTTCTTCCAGAAGACTCTATTATGATGAAAATTCAATCATATGCCTTCCTTCAATAAGTAATCTTGGAACAAAAAATTGGTATTATTTATAAATGTCCCTAGTGCACTATTTCTATCTGAAACCACAGCACTTGTCTTTGCCAACTAACACAAAGGTTGATTAAGAACAAACATGCAACTAATAGAAAGGGTCTGTAACGGTTGCTACTTCAACAACAGGTTATATATATATAATTTTATGTGTATTTTGAATTCAAAAGTTTATATCCTTGCCATGAATTTCGTCCAGTCATATAAAAATTGTTTTCATTTTAGTTGTATGTTGAAAGCTTCAAAATTTAGTTGTATGAGGCTCTTGCTTACAGTCCCTCTCACATAAATGAAATGGAAATGCAGGCACAGTAACCAAGGCTGCAAGAAATATGACTACATTATGTATAAACGAAGAATAACCATAAACAGTTTTCATCAGTGAAGTTTTGTTATATGGAATAAATGGCTGGATTTGTGTAATGATGAATTAGATAACAAATTACAGCAGATGAAACCCAAAGAAGAATTATTGTTGTCATCAATACAGAAAGAAATACTTGTATAGAAGTTCTGATGAGGGTCTAAAAATTTGATACCATTTAAATGTTAGATTATTTTATAGTCACCCCTTTGTCTCAGCTTCTGTTAATAGACAGGACAATCAAATTAATTATGTATGAATGCCCCAATTCTGGTCAACAATAAATCCTTTGAAAATATTTTTGAGAATCTTCCACCATTTTCAGCCAAAATAAGAATTGTACATTACTAAATTTGTTCGAATGTCCCTAATAATTTTTTTCTTTAGCTAAGTCAGCTTTTTCATTTCTTGTATCTACCATGCAGTACAGTATTCTACGTATGTACGTACAGTATATATGTTTATATACATCCATTTCTCCTTATATATAAGTAAAAGAAAATAACTGTTCCTCAATAGTGGGAATTGTCATATACAGCACTGTACTTCTATACCGTACTGTATGTGTAAAACATGTACTGTACTCAAGTCTGAGCCATATAGGCTGATACACACTATTCAAAGCCCAAGATAGTATTATCCTTTGTATGTTTCCTTACCTATAAATGTTTTATGTGCTTTTACTATTTACTATAATTAAAGTATTGTTGTATCTTCATATTTACGATACAGTATTACATTGGAAATTAATTAATACTCAATTCAAGTCCTTAACTTTGTATTAACAAGTTACTTTTTATAAAATTTATTTGTAAATATTTGTTATTGCTATTTGTGCACTCATATACAGTATAGTTATTGTAGATGATACATCTTTGTACAAGAAATTGGGAAGTCTTTTCATCTTTGGATTTTATCATTTTTATTAGTTTCTGAGTGGCTGTAGTTAAGTCATAATATACTATGGCAAGGATTTTTCTGTAGATATACTGTATATTGCACTGAATAGATTTTGTAAATAAATCTACATGCCCACAGTTTTGATAAATCTACATACCCACAGTTTGACAACGATATGGCCCAAGTACTGTACATTGTTTGACCTGTACTCTATATATTGGGATACAATGATACGCTTGATATACATTCCTAGTGTGAGTGGGGATATTCATAGTACAGAACTGTATTTGTAGTACATTATATACAGAACAGCATGTAGATCATTCATATAAAGGTAAGGTGCCATTTGCCAAAGTGTTTCTGTTTTGATTTAAAGTCCAGCAATAGATTTTCTGAAGAAATCTTTTGAAGTCTTCCTTCATTAATCTGGATTAAGAAATTCACTCTAGATTCCAGTCAACTGTACTGTCAAATATATCATTTTTCCTGGAATTATTACAATTTCATGTATTGTAAAGTTATTGTGAATTATTAAATATGCTATCTTATAATTACCCCCATGTAATTCAATTAGTTGGAATTATATTATAGTTTTTCTTTTTGGTAGCTTCTATTTCCTTTCTTTCATGCTTAATGAATATTTGGAATTTCAAAAATTTTCTAGAAAAGTCTGCAGAATATCAAATCCTTCCAATTGTATAATGAATTTAGGGTGACAAATTAGCTTTCAAGTCATACTAAAAATTGTTTAGTCTACTCTATTAACATTCAAGGATTTTGGATAGCAAATGTTTGAAAATCATTGGTTTCTCGTGTGCATACTAAAGTGATTCAATATTTGCAGGTCAAATGCGCAGGCATTCAGGGGATGTTGACAGAAGACGACATGGGAGTGGTTCCTCACATCATAATGTTTATGTACGAGGAGAGATGGACCCTAATCAAGCTGCCATTCTTTTCCGTGATTCTCGAGGGGTAAGTATTAAGGTTATTTTTAGACTTACATGCAGGAAAAGATGTTGGATTTAATTACATGGCTACTGAAAGTACTTAACTCCAAATCCAGTATGGAAAACTTCGATGAGTTTATAGTATTAACTGCTATCAGGCTCTGACATGTATATTTATCGAGTGAGATACGGTTGTTTAGCATTATTTTTCTCTTTAATCATGTTATAGTTTTGAATTAAATTGTGATTCATCTACTAGATATTGCTTACAAGCATGTTTCCCTTTGGGTTGACTTACATCATATTAAAGAATAAAAAATAAAAAGGAAATAATGTTATGGATTTGTAAATCAGGTGCCAGTTATTGTAATACTTCATATGTAAACTTTTTACACTGTAGTAATATTATTTCTTGATTTATACATTAATAGCTTTCTGAATTTAATGAAAGTATCATACAGTATTGGAAACAGGAACTATTACAGTAATAAACTTGTCAATGAGTGGGATTTGACATGAATAATTCCTGCGATTTCTATATTGTAAGGTGATATCTTCATTGATTTGAAAATTTTCCACTATTCCAAAGAAAGGAAGTTTGTTCAGTAATGATGTACTGTACAGTATTGTATAATACTGCTCAGAAAAGACAACTTTTATAAAAGTTTGCCAATAAGTCAAATTTGATAGCCTAACATCATTAAAAAAATCACCTTTTATAGAGAATTCAGAGGCTAGAAAGCACCTTTAGGTTGATATTTCAAAAATAGTTTGGATATTTTACGAGAAGCGGACAACTGTTAGTAGAAGTGTGTAACAAGTAGCAAGATGGAGACCATTACATTAAATGCTTCTAGAATATCCAGGAGAAAGGCTATAAATGAGACCTGTACTGGATCAATATTCAGGCAGAAAGTTCTCAATACACTGTACAAAAGACAGTGGACAGAGCTCACCTTTTTTAGGTTAATCCATAGCTGGAAAAACAATAGTGGTGATGCTTAAGCAATTTATGTGATTTATTATTTTTGTGTTCACTTTGGAAGAGCAATTTTTTTTAGATACATAGAACATTCTTTTAAATTCTAAGGATGATTAAGTGACATGAGTATTAAAAAGTAACCAGGCAAAATTGAAGTTAAATCTAGTCTAATGTAAGATAAGGAAGACAAATTAGTTAAGTCTAGCCCTGTGATGAAACCTGACATCATCTAGCAATAGAAGGCAATACAAAAACTATACACAATGGCTATTTGTGGTAACCTTATTAGATTCATGGATTGACGTTTATCAGACAGACTTAAAAGTAAGAGTGGGAAGCACAGTTTCTAGGCTTGTAAATCAGAGGAAGGAATTCTACAGGGAGGTATACTTGGCGTTACATGTTTTGCCATTGTTACGAATAATATTGTAGAAGTAATATCTCTCCTGCAAAGAGCTCTATTGGTTGATAATTTTGCAGTGTACTGAATTGACACATGGAAGTATACACTGTAACCTTGAAAGGTACTATTTTGTCCTAAGAAAAGAAGCGAAGTGTTTGTGCATGATATTTGATTCCAAACTCACATGGTCTAGTTGCATTGATGCCCAGAAATTGAAGGTCAAAAAATCTGTAGATATTTTACTAGTGGGTTTTAGTCTAAATTAGGGAGCAGATAAAACATCATTATTGTGAATGCTTGAATAGATTTGGTGATAGAAAAATATTATTTTAAAGAATATTGCCTTGGAAATCAAACAAAAATTCTTAGGTTGAACAACTTGAAGAAACTTGCATGAACCAAGACAAAGGCAACTAAGCCTGTTTACATGTAGTTCTTGCTCAATTCAGAGCCATGAATCCTTATTCTATTAACATTTTCATTGATTTAATATGTGTGGTTTTTGGGTTTTATTCTTACACAATTGTAAAAGAGGACATTTCCTCAGAGGAAGAGAAAGGAATGTGTCCAGCCCCTAATTCTGTGAAGAAAATGGTGGTAAAATGGACTTAGTTATACAGTTTTGTAGAAAGGTATCATCTAGATAAAGAAGTAGTTAGCAGATCAGGCAATTTTATAATAATGCATTAACCATTTCAGAAACATTTTGAAATGTAGGCAGAAACAATATTTTCTTGATCAGTTTTTAGTGAAAATGTCCTCAAGTGAATCACAGCTAATGCCAGAAAAAAAGGCAAAGAAAGGAAAGAACCCTCAGAAGGGTAGTTATCCAACATTTTCAGAGAGAGGTACTCCCCTTCCATACAACACTAGCCTCTATTCAAGCCATCCTCTCTCCTCCCTGGGATGAAGTTCAGTGTTCCTCATTTCATATTTATTCATTTCATTACAATAGTTTCTTGTTTTGGGGATGCTTTTATGAGCTTTAATGTACAGTACTGTAAATTAATATACATTATGCAGAAATGATCCTTAATAGGAATATCCTTGGATGAGGTACCAATTTCTAGTACAATACATCCCATTCATTCTTGCAGGGAAAATAGATCCTCTGTTCGAACGAGGTTTTGGAACTGGTTAAGTTAGATCTCTGAGGTTAAGGTTTAAAGACCACTCATGATTGGCAGGGGCAATGGACAGTGACAATGCCCTAGAGATGACCATATATCCCTATGAATAGTGCCTAAGCCCACCTCTCCATCCAAGCTAGGAGAGGGCCAAGCATTTGCTCTGATGAGTACATAGCAGGTAGACCTATATTGTAGGCTCTCAAACCCCCCTCTATCCTTACCTCACGAGGATAGGGAGGTTACAGACAAGAAGTTATCGAGTTTGAGCGGGACTTGATCTCCCGTACAGCAGAACCCAAGGCAGGGACGTTTCCAATAAGCCACTGCTGTGCTGTATGTTCTTCCGTATATGAAACCAAATTAGACCTATATTGTAGGCTCTCAAACCCCCCTCTATCCTTACCTCACGAGGCTAGGGAGGTTACAGACAAGAAGTTATCGAGTTTGAGCGGGACTTGATCTCCCGTACAGCAGAACCCAAGGCAGGGACGTTTCCAATAAGCCACTGCTGTGCAGTATGTTCTTCCGTATATGAAACCAAATTAGAAGAACTCAATGAACATACGTGTGTTAATTTAGAACCTCGCTTACTGAGTATGTTTATGTGGACACCACAGAACTGTTATTTGATTTGCAAAGAGGAAAATTTTGTCTGGTATCTGTGTAGAATTAAAATTTCTCCCAAGAACTCCTTTGTCTTGATAGAAAACTGGTAACTCTCAAATCTAATAGACCAACTTCAGTAAAGCTTTTTCATTTTAGATGAATTGAACAAGTTGATGACATCTCTCGTAAGAGACAGAAAACCAAAGAAATTTCCCAACTATCCACATGCCCTAACCTGGATCATTCCTGAAATTTCCTTGTGACCAAAATTCTTTCCAACGAAAATTAATCTCAAAGAATGAGGTTTTCTCCAAATTCTTTGATCATCATGCTTATAAAGGTCATGTAAAGTTATTGATGGTTCAAAGTTCATAAGTCATATATACCCAAGTCACCATATTAGGATAATGTTATTTACTGCAGAGTTGTCCACTCTATTTAGAGGCTTGGAGCTTATTTTGAAAACTTAAGAGAAAATCTTTACGCACTGTGAGTAAAAGCTAATCAGGCTTTAAATGTCTTAATAGCGATTGGTATATCCACCTCACACAAATATATTTTGAATTGTAGCAGTGCACCATTGTGTAGTCATTGGGACAGATTACTGTCTTTTGATTATATTCTAGTGTGCTACATGCAATTTATTAGCAGCGGAAAAAACATGGCTTTCACCTAAAATATCTCCTTGAGATTTGGTATAAAAAAGTTTTGATTTATCCCTTTATGTCCTTTGAAAACAAAATTGTAATCTTTAAATGACATTTGATCTATTTCTATATCAATTGATTTTTTTAAAAAATATTGTCATTGATATTTATATTATGAAATTTGTGAATTATATTTTATTTTTTAGTATAGTATATGAATATGTGAATGACAAGCCAAGATTTTTTTTATTGAGGATAATCATGGCCGTTAGGAATATTTTATGGGATCCAAAGTACGTAAATGACAGCCTGTATGAAATAATGAACTGTATGAAATTATTATGACAAATCAAATCAAGAATTAGAGTATAATGATTTTCTTCATTCTAAGAGTAATTATAGAGTGCGGATCATAAGCACCCAAAGACAATTCCCTTAAACTAGCTACGCTGGAGTTTTAAACAAATCCAGGAGAAGAAATCTCTAAAAGCGGCTTGTTAACAAACAGAAAATGGTGCAAAGGATGGAGATTAGTATACCAAAGCTAACCCAAGCCATTGGGTATTACCATTAACTGCTATATTGTCTCATTACTTTATTAGAGGCCTAAGTCTATTTAAAGGAAAGAACTGGAAAGTCTATAGTTTTAGGGGTAAACGTTGATAGAACCGAGCTTCTAAAGAGAAGCAATATGATTATCAGGCGAGTAGAAATAAAACATTTTATTATTAAGATGTTTTTCTTTAAATTGGTCATAGTTCTTTAAAATTTTGAAATTTGTGGAAGAACCCACATGACTTTTCCTATATACATAAAGAATGTAGATCTACAAGTGACAGCTGAACATATTTTATGAGAATGTCAAGAGATCTACAAGTGATAGCTGAACATATTTTATGAGAATATCAATAGATCTACAAGTGACAGCTGAACATATTTTATGAGAATATCAAAACTGCAACCAACAGGAAAGATCAAGTTTGGATACATTTCAAGAGCTCTATGAGAATTAATTATTTGAAATATTTGACCTCAGCAAGTTAAATATACATGTAGAGTAATTTTTACATCCACCATCAAGATATACAGTACTGTATATGGAGGATAGAATTATTACTTTTCTTGAAAATCCTGAAGTACAGTATGAAAAATTATGTAGTTTATATATGTCTGTTATTACTAGACAGGCTGGAATCCTGTTTGGAATAGCAAAATAATACAATTATAAGGGCTCCAACAAGGAAATGAATAAGCTTTAAATGAGAAATGAAAGTTTTTAAATATTAAAATCAAGAACTGCATCAAATAGATACAATAGAGATACTGCTCACAGTATGCCTTGTGTGGCAAGCCGGAAATAGTGTAATACAGTAGATCATAGTAAAGATCTTTGGTTTCCAGGTACATTGTAGCCTTTTACTAGTTACAGTATCTGTTTTATTCATCATCCTATCTAGGTGTATACTGTAATATGAAAATTTATAAATGGGACTTGCTTCCGTTAAAATGCTTTATGAGTTTGGATAAAAATTAGAACAGTACACTGCTCTGAAATGTGTAATTTTTCAGAAGTATATACTGTATAGGAGGTAACATCAATTTTGTGAACTTCAGTAGTTACACAAGCTCTATGAAGATTTGCATTTTGCATGAATTATGGACCTTTTCAGATATACAGTCGCTTTGGAAAGTCTTGTCCTAGTAGGACTTGTGGACACCACTTTCCTGATAAACTAAATTCCTTCCTAAAAGTAAGTAGTTTTGGTCATGAGTGACACTGTGATATACAGAACTGACATTACTGACTGTTTGGAAATGTGTGGGATTAAATAGTGAGTACTGTATTGTCTTGGCAACGAGAGATTATTTTTGGTGTGTATATATATGTTGTTTGACAGGTGTTAGAATTGGTAATGTTTCTGGGGGTTTTGTTGTTACTCTTATTTGGTCTTTCAAGAAAATTGTGGCGTAATTCAATAAAATTAGAGTGTGTATGTGTTTTGACAGTTGTTAAAATTGGTTTTGTTTGTACCCTTCTTTGGTCTTTCAAGAAAATTGTGGTGTAATTCAAGAAAAATAGAGTGTGTATGTGTTTTGACAGTTGTTAAAATTGGTTTTGTTTGTACCCTTCTTTGGTCTTTCAAGAAAATTGTGGTGTAATTCAAGAAAATTAGTGTGTGTAGGTGTCTATTGATAGTTGTTACAATTAGTATCGTTACTGAGGGTTTTGTTTGTACCCTTCCTTGGTCTTTCAAGGAAATTGTGGTGTATTTCAAGAATATGTGGTTTATGTTTGCTCTTCAGGAGGTGTTTATATTAAGGTATAATGTAACATTATTATGGCAAGTAGCCTATAGCCTTTTCATTTATACTGTAGTTAACCCTCACCATACAGGTATTGTAGTTCACTTAAACATACTGTCAGTACATCGCAGATAGTTTTTGGCTAATAAATGTAAACTTTTATTGTAGAATTCTTTGTATAGTGGGAGTTTTGGTAGCTGATAGGTGTATAAGATTTTTTAGATTCTGAATATTTCTGTGGTAAAATAAACATTTTCATGCTAAAAATTTATATATTAAATAAATGAAAATACTGTTCCTGTACTGCACTGTATAACACAGTAATTAAAGTACAGTATATGGAAAGAATAAATACATAGTGGTATACAGAAGAATAAACAGAGGATTGCATATATTGCATGGAAAACACAACTCTGGAGGCGGGGCTAGTTTGCCCAGATGATTCCTTACAAGGCACTCTTACTGGCCAATAGAAGAGACACGATCAATCAGAGTAGCTGTTCAGTATCCTGGTTACTGATTGGATCGACCACAGCATTCAGCTTTGTTCAATTCAATGTTATGCGTACAAATGCGACATCACTCCACATCTTTATTTGTATTGTGTGATGTTATTTTGCATTTGTATTTAAAAATATGAATTTATTACAAGCCTTATGATGTCGCCCAAATTCTGGTAGGAAACCCAATCACCAGAGGAAGATGTTTACTATAGAAGAGAACATGAGAATTCATGACATGCTTCAGGAAGGGAGAAGGTATGCAGATGGGTGTTGCCATAAAGGAATTGATGAATCAACTTTCTGCTATATCAAGAAGGTCAAAATATATAATGGTGAAAAAAAATGTGACTTTTAACAAGCAAATAAGGCCATCATAGGGATAGGGTCTGCATTAGCCCTTTGAATCATTGATGGGTTATCAGCACCATTCATGAGTAGGCCAGGCAGCTGTACGGCAAGTTTACAGATGATGGTGACAATGACACCAAAAGAACAGAATTTAAGGCCAGGAAGGGCTGGTTTGATAAATTACAAAGGAGGTTCTACCTCATATGTGTGTGACCCTACATGGAGAAGCAGCCTCAGCTGACAAACCCACCACTGAGGAGGTCCTGAATGAGAAAATGCAGCACTAAGAACTGCCCATCACTAAGTTCTTCATCCCCAAAAGAGCAGGACTTTACAAGACCTTGGACTCCAACATGGAAAATAGCCCAATGAGAGAAGGAAATAAGGAAATGAATAAAAAATACTGTATATGAAAAATAAAGAACATAAAACATAAAATATTTCAAGATCAGTAACAATGTTAAAATAATTTGTCCTAAATAAACTATGAATTGAGACGTCTGTCAACCTGTTTCACATAAAAGCATTTACTGAAAGTTTGAACTTTGTAGTCCAAGCGATTCATCTGCAAGATTAGTAAGATTATTCCACAATCTTATCACCAGTTTGAATATGTTTAAGAGCATAGAAAAGGTTTATAACTGATAGATTAGGAAGATCATTCCAAAATCTGATCACCAGTTTAAACATGTTTAAGAGTGTAGAAAAGGTTTATAAGAGTGTTGGGAGAATTTACAGTATGAAAATGTGAAAATATGAATGCAAAGGATGGTCAGCATCATGAAAAATCTTGTGCAACGTGCACAGTTGTCTGAGATTAATTTCTAGGTCTTTAAATATGTAATAATAGAATGAATATATAGGAATTTTAAAGGTAGTGATAATTGATGATTATAGAAACCTCATGTTACAAGTAACTTTGAATTCTACCAAATAAGGGTACGAACCTACAAATTTGAATTTCGTTACTAGTATTGCATCAGTTTGCAAGCAAAAATTTGGCCCTTATGTGCCTTTTTTTATGGACAACTACTAATGAGACTAGCATGAAGTCATACTATATATCAATTTGGTGAGATGGCAGGACAGGATTAGAAATGAAACCATAAGAGAGATTACTCGAGTGCCATATGTGGATGAGATCATGATGAGGGGTAGATGGAGATAGTTTGGGCATGCTCTTTGCATTGCCCAAGAGAGGTTAGTTCACCAAATATTCAGCTGAGCTTCACAAGGCACTAGAAGAGTTGGAATCCCCAGGCCTACATGACTAAGGACTATGAAATACAAAGTAGGAGAGGATGAATGGAGAAGTATTGATGTAAAAGCTCAAGATAGAGATGACTGGGGAAATTTAACTGAGCCCCCTTAAGCCTTTCATTTAAAAAGAGATTTCTTAGTCTGGTAAGAGCTGTTCAGCACTTTCTAGACAAACTATGGCAGAGACATTAAATGAAGTCTATAAAGAGATAGAAACACCAGGAGAGAAGAAAATATTACGAATTGTTAAGGCCCGAGATGCTGCATCTAAAGACCTGACACAGATAAAGCAAATAAAAGATAGTAATGGTATAGTTCTAGCAGAAAAGAATGAAATTAAAAGAAGGTGGGGAAACTTATTTTAAAGGACTATTGAATAGGGAGAACCCAAGAACAGTATTTGAGGATGGACTCCCAAATGAGTCAGTTACCATAGGAGTGACAAGAAGAGAAGTAGAGCAAGCAGTAAAGAAGATGAAAAGTAGTAAAGCTGCAGGACTGGATAATATACCAGTAGAGGTATGGAAGAGTCTTGGAGAGGAAGGCATAGATATCTTGTGGGACCTAACGTAGAAGATCTTCAATCAGGAAAAGATGCCAGAGGAATGGAGAAGAAGCCTAATCATTCCCGTCTATAAGGGGAAAGGAGACATCCAGGAATGTGGCAACTACAGCGGCATAAAGCTGATAAGCCATACTATGAAAATATGGGAGAAGATCATTGAGAAGAGACTCAGAGATGAAAATACAATTGGTGAGGAACAATTTGGATTCAGGCCTAGAAGAGGGACTGTAGAAGCAATATTTGCTTTGAGGCAGACGATAGAAAAACATCGGTAGAAACAGAAAGGATTACATATGGTCTTTATTGACATGGAGAAGGCATATGATTGAGTACCAAGTCAGGAGCTGTGGAGATGTATGAGAGAAAAGGGAGTCCCTGAGAAATATGTAAGAATCACCCAAGATATGTATGAAAGGGCAGAAGCAAATGTTAAGAGTAGTATAGGCCTAACAGAAAGTTTCCCAGTAAATGTGGGACTACATCAGGGGTCTGCATTGAGCCCTTACCTATTTGATCTGGTCATGGATGTAGTAACACAAGGTATTAGAGATCAGTCTCCTTGGTGTATGCTTTTTGCTGATGATGTTATACTGTGTAGCACTAGGCGAGGAGTAGTAGAAGAGAAACTGGAGGAGTGGAGAAGAGAAATGGAAAATAGGGGATTGAAGATCAGCAGGAAAAGACAGAGTATTTGAGATTGAAAAAAGGGGAGATTGGGGAAGTTAGTTTACAAGGAGAGAGATTGAAAAGAGTTGAAAATTTCAGGTATTTAGGATCAACAGTTGCAGGGGATGGTGATCTGGGGGCAGAAATAAACCACAGAATACAAGCAGGATGAAAGAATTGGAAAAAAGTGCGTGGAGTGCTATGCGACATGAAAATAGGGGTTAAGTTGAACGGTAAAGTACACAGGACAGTTGTGAGACCGGCAATGACATATGGAGCGGAGACTTGGGCAATGAGGAAGACAGAAGAGAAGAAGATGGATGTGGCAGAGATGAGAATGTTGAGATGGATGTGTGAGGTGACAAGAAGAGGTAAGATACGGAATGAGGTAATTAGGGGTACCACAGGAGTTCTAAAACTATCAGATAAGATCCAAGTAAGTAGGCTGAGGTGGTATGGTCATGTTATGAGAAGAGATGAACAGTATATTGGGAGGAGAGTGATGGAAATGGAGGTACAGGGAACGAGAAGGAGGGGGAGACCAATGCGAAGGTGGGTGGACTGTATCAAGGATGACTTTCGATCAAAGGGATTAACCGGTGATGAGGTGTGGGACAGAGGTAGATGGAGAAAGCTGACCCAAAACATCGACCCCACATAGAAGTGGGAAAAGATGTAGACAAAGAAGAAGAAGAATAAGGTGTTACTCTATGGACATGAGTCATGGTATGACAATGAAACAATCTTCAATAAATTAGTAGATTTGAGAACAAAGCCCTTAAAAGGATATTGGGAGGTAAATGGCAGGACAGGATTAGAAATGAAACTATAAGAGAGATTACTCGAGTGCCATATGTGGATGAGATCATGATGAGGGGTAGATGGAGATAGTTTGGGCATGCTCTTTGCATTACTCAATAGAGGTTAGTTCACCAAATATTCAGCTGAGCTTCACAAGGCACTAGAAGAGTTGGAATCCCCAGGCCTTATGACTAAGGACTATGAAGCGCAAAGTAGGAGATGATGAATGGAGAAGTATTGATGTTAAAAGCCCAAGATAGAGATGACTGGGGAAATCTAACCGAGGCCCCTTAAGCCTTTCATCTAAAAAGAGTTTTCTTAGTCTGTTAAGAGCTGTTCAGTACTTTCTAGACAAACTATGGCCATTAATTTATGTGGGACTAAAATTTCAAATCGTCCTGTCCAAAAAATGTAATGTCATTTCTAATTAAAAGTCTGGTCATAGTATCTTGGCAAAGAATTTGATCCAAATCTTTTAAAGCCTTGAAGGGCTTGCTACCCTAACACCACAGGATTTATAATGCTTGCTTGCCAGAATGCATGAAATATCACACGAGGTTGGGCTGAAGATAAACAGAAGAAAGACAGATGATGAGAACAGAGTATGCAATGGAAGATGAAATATCATTGGAAGGAGAAGGGATTAATGAGGTAGAATCATTCAAGTATTTAGGAACTATGATCTCCAATACAGGGTCTTTAGAATTAGAGTTTAGTGAAAGATTGAAAAAAGCAAATCAGACAATGACTAGGTTAAGTAAAATTTGGAAATCAAATCGCCGGAAATCACATACTGTATAAGTAACAGACTATATACCAATTTAGGGAGATCGGTGTTACTCTATGGACATGAGTCATGGTATGACAATAAAACTAATCTTGAATAGATTTAGTAGATTTGAGAATAAAGCCCTCAGAGGGACATACATACATATACCAAAGGCACTTCCCCTAATTTTGGGGGGTAGCCGAGGGACATAGGGAGGTAAATGGCTGGACAAGATTAGAAATGAAACTATAAGAGAGATTACTCGAGTGCCATATGTGGATGAGATCATGATGAGGGGTAGATGTAGATGGTTTGGGCATGCTCTTTGCATTCCCCAAGAGAGGTTAGTTCACCAAATATTCAGCTGGGCTTCACAAGGCACTAGAAGAGTTGGATTCCCCAGGCCTACATGGCTAAGGACTATGAAGCTCAAAGTAGATGATGAATGGAGAAGTATTGATGTAAAAGCTCAAGATAGAGATGACTGACAAAATCTAACCGAGGCCTTTTGCGTCAATAGGCATAGGAGGAGGAGATGATGATGATGGTTACAAAGGTTAAGGTTCAATATATTAAGAGTACACCTACATACCCTAATTTTTGCATAAATCTTTTTTTGGAAAGTTTTAAGATGCATCTCAATGGCATACCATGTCAATGTTTCTTGAACATTATCTTGAATAATCCTGGTGTCATATCAAGATTGTTGGGTTTAGATCCTATTGTGGCTGCTGGTGATGTCGTTTTTACCTTTTGGAAGTTCAGTTAATTTATTAATTTCTTATATTCAACATTTTTCAAATATATTTAGAAAAAACAATACATACTGTAGTTCCATATAACAAGAATGGTTTGTTACATTTATTCTAGAAAAGTTGAGTATATGATTTTTATTTTATACAATTTTAATTCTGTGATTTACCTATCTTTTTCCTTCACTTTCCATCAGAGTGTAGGAATCAGCAATATAAAAATGGGGGGGGAGGGGGTTCATAAGAATAAACAGAAATTTAATGATAAAACTTATTTCTATACGGAACTCACCTGATGTTCATATACATGCCCACCCTCCTCTCCACTGACTTTTGATTAGAGAGCAGGGAATTGTTTGACTTTAAAACTGAAATAACAAAAGGCCGGACGCTTCGCTTTATACCATTGACCACAAGTGTGTGACATAGCTTTACTTGATGCAGGTTAATTTAAAGGAATGAAAATTGGAATTTTTTGTTTAAATTTTACGTGTAAATGGCAATAAACTGAGCCTCTGGAAAAGAAGCCATATGAACATTGTATGAGTATAGAAGTAAAATTTGTTACTTAAAATTCATTTTCAATTTTTCCTATCTCTTTGTGTCCCTTCTCTCTTGACCCTAGCAATGGCCTTCAACAGTTGATTTCCAACTATTCTAGGTACAGTACTGTACTTAATTTTCTAGGAAACTAGGTGAACAAAGGCATTCTAGATTTAAGAACACCATTTATTCCCACCTCGTTCTGTCTGAATTGAACAAGTTTCTTAAGTTTGCCAGCTGATAGCAGTACAGACAATGTCACAAGGAAAGAGAAATTGATGTTATCGTAATCTTTGTGTTTTAACTCTTTGCAGTCCATTAACTGCATGAAAACAAGTGTTAAACTACTATATAGGGGTGTTATGCCTAAAAAGAAGAAACAAAGTGAATTTGGTTTTGTCCATTTTTTAGTTAGCTGAACTACTATGGTGCTAACTCTCTGAAGAAATTTTTATTTCCATTTATGCAAAACATTTTCCAATGCTTAGTTAAAGCTATTTTTAGATAGTACTGTGTACTATTTATTTTTCGTTTTGATAATTAATGCTTTGTCTAAAATTGTGGTAGTCTACCAAATCGGCATTTCATATATTTATTTTCAAGTGCTGCACTGAAATACTATACAAGTTGTCACATGGCTAGGAAGTTAATCTTAGTTGTTTATTATTTTTCCTAGCTTTCAGTATTTTATTTTTACTTTTAATATAGTAAGCCATTTGGAGGAAGAGGAGGAAAGTCATGGTAGTACACTTACATAAAAAATGAAACAGAATAAACTTTGGTTTTGCATAATGGAATTACATGTATATATTTTCATGTAAATAACAGCAATTTTTTTAACCGTATTGATTTTTGTGAACAAATAAGTAGAATGTATGTATAAAATTGGGCAAAAAGATTTGGAATTTTCAATTCAAGAACAAAAAATGTCCATCATGAGTATGGATCTTCTGATGTATATACCGATCCCTATAGATACACTGTTGGCCTTTAGTTGTCTCACTCTGTGTTGTTACCATAATAGTTTATTATTTGCTTCCTTATTACAGTAGTCTGACTGTGTACATTTTCTGTTTCTGTCACTGGATAACAACTAGAAAATTATTTCCCCTTTAAAAAAAGAAAATTCAGATGATCACATCTTTCCCTCTTATTAAATGCAAAGTGGATCAAAGATGTTTATGGGTTGGAAAGCTAAAAATGGACATGCTGTCACTTGAAGGCTAGCTCTTTCCTGTTGGAATAACACTAGTTTTTATAGTAAATAGCCTCTTGGTCAGTCCACAAAATGCTTTACTAAATTTTTAGAAAGGCAATGGCTTGCATTCTGCAACACAACCTCAAAAACTATTTTATCAATGTTAGATATTGCTTTCTGGAGAGCTGTGATGTTGTTTTTGATGCCGTAAAAGGCTAACATGAAAGTTTGAGTGAAATTCTTAAATTCATAGATTAGTATATGTAGGTTTTATGGAGTTAATTTTTAATCACTTTAGTATCATATGCAATTTTATTTCTTTTCAGTTACCAGCTGCTGATCCTTTCCTTGAGAACATTAGTAGGAGTGACTTAGGTGAGTATTAAGAGCCTCATTACAAATTTCTTTCATCTTAGTTTTAAAGAAAGGAGTTACTATTTGGCTACAATACAGAATTACTGATTGTATTCTATATGTACCAATTTGAGAATCTTTTATGTATAACTTGAATATGGGGTTTGAACTGTTGTATCTCCTTTGTCAGATGACATTATGGCCTATCATGTGTGTGATTATATGACTTATCGTTTTTTTCTCTTCTGCAGAGTATATTTGTTTTTCTGTTTTTATTATTTCTAGTTTATCATTTTTGATAAATTGTTTTTGTGAAGGGTAACTGAGTTTCAAGGTGATAATCAAGAACATTCTTCTTTATAATGGTTGATCATGCTTCTGTATGTTATGGGAAAGTTGTTGACATAGGCTTGGGTGTTTACTGTAAATCAGATGATTATTGAAACTGAATAAAAGTCAGTTTGCCCTTTTCAATCCCATGAAGTTTATACTCCCTTGAGTTTCATATGACTTATGTCCAATAATTTTATGTCATTTTCTTTCTTCAATCATCTATGCATATAAAATTTTTACAAAATAAGTAAAAATACTGTATATTTTAATGGAAAGGAATTTTATTCAACTATAGGATACTGTACAAATATGTTAAATTCTTATCGCTTAAATTTTGTCCTTAAATGAGTTTGTGAAACATGCCATAATAAGGCCTGGGCCTGAAAAATAATTTTTTTTTTCATAAAGGTTGGGATTGAAAGCAGTTATAGGAAATTTTTGCACTGAGCATCAAAACTTTTTAAATGTACTTATGTATTCTTCTTTTATGTATTTTTATAGCTTTATGATTAGCACACAACTTTATCAGTGTTATTTTTGGTAATTGACTTTCTTCCACTCTAGTTACACGGGTATTCTATTATTGATTTGGCTTCCCTAATTTTGGAAAAATAAGTACAATAGTGAGATATGGGATAAAATAAATACAGGCCAAGGAGTAATGTATAGTATATACTATACTTTATTACTCAAAGTTGTTACTTCTATGAACTCTTTCATGTCTTTATTGCTTCTGTACTCCAAGTACAGTATGTATCATATTTAACCTGAGAGAGAGAAATGGACTTAGTCACTTATCTACATTTTCCTTGTCTCTTCTCTTTGAGTTAGCATGAATGATGAATCATTTGATTCTGGTAATACTATGCCCATTGACTTGGTGGAGGAAGACTAGGCTGAGACTTCAAAGTGAATGGGATGAAACTGACATCCAAATCTTTTCTCTCTTCTCTCTCTACCGTATATGTATATATACTGTATATAAATAGATAGATATGATAGTGAATTAGTTACAGGAATTTCAATGTCTCAAACTTGGTATTTTACATCCGTGGAGACTTCTTGTAAAGTGGATTTATTTACCTATAGTGTTTTTATGATCTTTTCCTGTCACAATCTTGAATTCAATTACTGTTATACTATTCACGAAAGAAAGTGAGAGATGTAATATAAATTTAGTTTGAGAGAGAGAGAGAGAGAGAGAGAGAGAGAGAGAGAGAGAGAGAGAGAGAGAGAGAGAGAGAGAGAGAGATTAATATATATTTAGTTTATGAAAGAAATACTTGTTCATTCATTCCTTCTCCGTTTCTCCACCTTACATGTGACACATGCTCCCCTTCAACGATGAGCATTTACTAGAAAATTCATGTTTTTGGTATTTTATGGGATTGAAAATACTGTAGAGAAATGCGTAGATTGAGTCTGCATGTCAAATACTACATAGAATGTTAATAAAGGGACATACTTACAGTAGGTTAATACTAATAGGAGGGCAATGTTAATATGAAATACTGTACATATTGTATACTGTATATCCAAGGTATGAAAATAATCTTATTTTGTAGAGATGATACTGTAGTTGAGAAAATAGGAATGGAAACAAAAAAATTGAAACATGTCGTATGTATCTTGTCTACAGTGATCTGGGTTACAAGTGTTGTCAGTGTTACTGATATTGAGAAAATTTTCCGAAGATTTGTGAAATACAAGTAAATGATGGTGGAACTTGGAAATTCATAACAATAAGGGGAAGTTTTATGAAGAATGAGAAATTTTCAGATTATCATTTGTAGTAAGGAGATAATTTGGATAAATTTTAGGTATTTTGTTATGGAATTCAACCACTCAGCAGCTTTCAATAACTTGTTTAGCTCTTGGGCAGCATTAAAGGTGCATGGCGGAGGGGGAGAGCAACACAGCTATGTCTCACTTTAGAGAATGCTTCCTGTGGCAGAAGATTACTGTATATGATCACATGTAAACATAGAAATACACTATACACTAAAATGGCCCTTACATAATCACAAATAAAGATGAGAATCCCAAGTGTCTTAGTTGGTGGTCGAGTGAGAAGTAATCATACTAAGTTTCAAAGGTGAGGGTGTTGGGGGGAGAGAAATGCCTTGCATAGGGAATGTTGCCATTGGCTAAATAGAATGATATGATTATGCATGGTAACCTGAGGTCACAAATATAGCCTTACACAATAAGGAATAAAGGACAGAATCACAAAGTCTTGGTTGGCTGGCTGAATAAATAAGTAGGAGGGGCTAAAGTCAAGGGGAGGAGCTGATTTTAGTAGAATATCACTTAGATGTGATCTATGACCATGTGCTGTACGCTTTGGTAGGATAAACTACTGGTTTTAACTTCCTTATGGTTTATATTTTTAAATGATGTTTCTGGTGTGTCTTACACCCTTATACCTGGCATGTTTTGACATACAATGTACGTTATCGTGGGGAAGGGGTTAATGCTAATACAGTAGACAAATCTTTAAATGCAGGGTTTGCAAGCTGGGGCTGTGTACTAGAGATACTGATTGTAGGTAGTAAGTGGAAAGTATACTTAAAGTTCTTTCTTTTGCAGATTCTATAGTAGGGGTTATTTCTAATCTTATAAAAGAGTATTGGTTGACCGCAGAGGTAGCGGCAGTAGGGTATTTAGCGTTATGAAGCTTCATCTGTGGTGGATAACGGGGAAGGGTGGGCTGTGGCACCCTAGCAGTACCAGCCAAACTCGGTTGAGTCCCTTGTCAGGCTGGGAGGAACGTAGAGAGGAGAGGTCCCCTTTTTTGTTCATTTGTTTGATGTCGGCTACCGCCCAAAATTGGGGAAAATTCCTTGGTATATGTATGTTTGTGTAAAAGAGATATTTGTAGGTCATCAGGATTTGAATCTTATTTGGGATAATCCGCCTTTGTTTAGATAAAACTATTTCAGATGGGGCTTCTGACATTGTAGCAGCCTTTGTATGTTTTTGTAATTAAGAGGAGGAGTACAGGTATGTTCATTATGGTTGGGGACAATGTGTGATGTGTAGAAACATTAATTGATTTCTCCCCCTATTTTGGTCTTGTATTAGATGTACAGTACAGTAAATATAATTGATAAGGTAATTGTTCAAGTGGGTACCAAGGCACACTGTCTTTTTGTTGCCATACTCAAGTCTCTCTCCCTGGAAGAAGTAGCATTTATTCCTCAAAAAATTTATTCATGAAATTTCTTTTGTAATAGGGATATAACATCAGAATTCCACTCAATTAGATGTTCCTGGCAATTTACAAACAGAACTCATAGACTTCATTGGAGAACATTATGAGGTTCTTTCCTTTTAAATCCTTGTAGGAGAAAAACTTTCTCACTTTAATCAGGTTTGGGAGAGCCTTTATCAGGTCTGTGAGTTTTGGTTCTTGTCAAAGGTTACCCAATTTCTCTTGTCTCCAGTCCTCCCTTAAAGAAGGAACCCGTGGCATGACCTTGTTATCTATCAAATACAGTACAGCAAAGACAGATTATGACACTAGAAATTATAAAGCTTTTAGAAACAGATGTGATTGAAGGGGTGTTAAACCCATTTATGTGTTTTTACAAGTTATTCTTAATCCCTGAAATGTCAGAGGGTTAGAGACCAATTCTAGATGTTTTAAACCGCAACAAATTTGCAGTTCCCACATAAAGTACTTCAACAGCCCTGGAGGTAATAAAGAAGGTACGCTGGATATTTTCAATAGACTTGCAGATTCTTATTTCATTTTTTATTCATCTAAACTTTAACGTTTGTTTTATCAACAGTTCAAAGGTTTACCAATTACAGAATAGTGCCTGTATTTCAATCTCAGGACGGTCCCTCAAGTTTTCACCAGGATAATGACACCCATGTCATAATCTGGTTCATCAAGTGTGGTTGCTCAGGTTACTAGAACAGTTGGGTATCCTGGTCAATTGGAAAGTTTCTCTTCTGATTCCAACTCTGAAGATTCTATATTTGGGAATGATCAATGCTAATTTTTGGGGGGTTGTTTCATTCAGAAAAGAGGAATCAGTTTTTTCCCTCTTTTATCTCACTTAAATTTTGAATAAAATATTCAGTCTAGACATAATCTCTATCCTGGTGGCTAAGAACCATCTGCAACTGCTGAGTTAGTGGGACAATCACATTTAGTTATCCCAGACGGTTTCCTTTGATATAAGGATACCATATCTTTCTTTTTTTCTTAGATGCTTCACAGGAAGGATGGGAAGCATCTTAGACATCTGTCAGGGAAATGGACATTGTAGGAATCAGCTCTTCATATTAATTGCTAGGAACTTCTTGCGAGGCATCTGTCAGGGAAATGGACATCATAGGAATAACTCTTCATATTAATTGCCTGGGACTTCTTGCGATGTTAAAAGCTCTTCAGGATCAGGAACCACTTATAATAGGAAAGGCCATGGTAGTGTTTTCACACAATATGACAGCATTGGCCTATATTTAAACTAAGGGGAGACAAGGTCACAGTCCTTGTATAAGATATCAGGGATTGGTGGATACGACCAAACATAAACATGTTTGCAATATCTCGGAAGAAAAAGTTAAAGGTATTTTTCTCTCACCAGTTCTAGATTTCTTAGCTTAGAAAGTAGATGATCTGTTACAAGACTGGTCGGATCTGGACCTATTTGCCTTTCCACCTTACACTATGATTTGTCACGTGATACTTGAGTTCAGAGTACAGTATATACAAATAGAAGTGTGATGCAGTTTACAGATTTATGGCCTCTATTGTCGGATGGTCTGAGGAGGCTAATCTCCTCAACCTACGCATGAGTTTTGTAATTCAAGGGGTATTAGTTTGTTGAGTGTGGTTTGAAAAGTGTATGGTAGAGTACTAATTAATAGGATAAGGATAAAACAGTGTGCCATCTTAGAAGTACAGGATGGTTTTAGAAGAAGTACAGGATGTATGAATCAGATTTTTACAGTTAGGCAGATATTTGAGAAATATTTAGCAAAAGGCAAGGTGTTCTATGTAGCGTTCATGGATCTGGAGAAAGCGTATGATAGAGTTGATAGGGAAGCGATGTGGAATGTGATGAAGTTATATGGAATTAGTGGAAAGTTGTTGCAAGCAGTGAAGAGTTTCTACATAGGCAGTAAAGCATGTGTTAAGATAGGAAATGAAGTGAGCGAGTCGTTTCCAGTGAAAGTGGGGCTGAAACAGAGATGTGTGATGTCGCCATGGTTGTTCAATTTGTCTGTTGATGGAGTGGTGAGAGAGGTGAATGCTCGAGTGTTTGGTTGAGAATTGAAACTGATAGATGAGAGTGATGATGAGTGGGAGATAAATCAGTTGTTGTTTGTGGATGATACTGTACTGATGGTAGACTCAGAGAGGAAAAGCTTGGTCGATTAGTGACAGAGTTTGGAAGGGTATGTGAGAGAAGGAAGTTGAGAGTTAATGTGGCTAAGAGTAAGGTTATCAGATGCACGAGAAGAGAGGATGTGCTAGGTTCAATGTCCTGTTGATTGGAGAGTTACTTGAGGAAATAGATTAGTTTAAGTACTTGAGGTCTGTTGCTGCACCAAATGGTGGAGTGAAAGCAGATATATGTCAGAGTGTGAATGAAGGATGTAAGTTGTTGGGGGCAGTGAAGGGAGTGGTAAAGAATAGAGGGTTAGGAATGAATGTTAAGAGAGTTCTGTATGAGAAAGTGATTGTACCAACTGAAATGTATGGATTGGAGTTGTGGGGAATGAAAATGATGGAGACAGAAATTGAATGTGTTTGAGATGAAGTGTCCAAGGAGTATGGGTGGTGTATCTTGATTAGATAGGATTAGGAATGAAGTAGTGAGGGTGAGGACGGGTGTAATAAGTGATTTAGCATCTATAGTGGTTATGAATGTAAGGTGGTTTGGCCATATAGAGAGAATGGAAAGTGGCTGTCTGCTGAAGAAGGTGATGAATGCAAGAATTGATGGGAGAAGTACAAGAGGAAGGCCAAGGTTTGGGTGGATGGATGGAGTAAAGAATGCTCTGGGCAATAGGAGGATAGATGTTAGAGAGGCAAGAGCATGCTAGAAATAGGTATGAATGGAGACCAATTGTGGCGCAGTTCCGGTAGGCCCTGCTGCTTCCTCCGGTTGCCTTGGTGACCCCTGAGGTAGCGGCAGTAGACGATTCCGCATATGAAACTTCATTTGTGGTGGATAATGGGGAAGGGTGGGCCATCGCTCCCTAGCAATACCAGCCAAACTTGGCTGAATCCCTCGTCAGGCTGGGAGAAGCGAAGAGAGGAAAAGTCCCCGTTGTTATGTCGGCTACCCCCAAAATTGGAGGAAGTGCCTTGTTAAATACAGACAATATTTAAAAGGTTTGCATTTTGCACCTTTGTAAAATATTTTGGGTAAAGAGATCCAAAAAATAAGAACATTTTTCAATTGGTGTTGGCTACAGCTGCATCTTAAGTGAACTACAAGTACCATTCTGTCTTATAATATAGGCTTTGTAGAATATAATATCCTTTTTGCCTATGTTCAGAGTTAAAAATGATTTAAGGCTAAAGGTTTGCCACAATCTTTTAAAATTCCATCTTTAGAAAACGAAGTTAGTATTACATCAGAAAATCTGTTTCTTTGTCTTGTAAGAGCCGTTGAGTATACAAATATTAGAGGTAATGTTACTTATTTTTTGTGGGGTTAGAAATAAAAAAAATGAGTTCAGCCCAAGAATGTGATCTCCCTTATTTAAAGAGTGGTCACAAGGTTTACAAAGAGTTGGATTCATGATTTTGGAAGTACATCTACATCTCTTGAATTTGGAAGGGGTTTTAGTAGGAGCTCAGTAGCATATCAAGTTGGTATTTGCTAAACATTAAGTATCTTGAAGAATCCTGGTTTGCTTATCAAAATTCAGTTAATGGGTCTTGGTGATGAGGTCTAATAACAATTAGTTTCAGTATAATTAATATTGTATTTGAAATTTTTAATTTAAGTTACAAGATACGGGAGTTATTTAAATAAAGGATTTGAAATTTTTTATTTGAGTTACAAGGTACGGGAGTTATTTAAATACAGGATTCATTAATAAAGTAATATTTAGGGAAAACAATATAGAGATAGAGTTTCAAACTTTATTTTGAGATGGTTAGTTACCATAAATCAGACTGCAAGTGAGTCTAGCATATTAAATAAATTATTTTTTCAAGCTATAAATGACCTACTATCTTCTTCCTTCTCTGATACTTGCTTGATGTTCACATACATTG
>NC_090725.1:288123574-288150715 GCF_036898095.1 Palaemon carinicauda
ATGATCTAATGATCATAGAGAGTAGAGGAAAATCTTGATGCTATATGTAAATGGAAGAGGGTGAGTGGTCTTTTGCCAGATGTCTTCTTGTCAGATATAGAACGTTATCCACTTTTAGAGGTCACAAAGTTCACTCCTTTGACTTATGGTCCTTTGGCTAACCCTGAGATAATTTCCACTTGAGATATTCTTACATGATTCAAAGTAATGGAGACTTGCATAGCAAATTACAGTATAGTATTACTTTTGTTTATGGTTATCCATGAAATTATTATTTATTTCTTAAAAGGATTTAGATTCAAACAATTTGGGGTATCAGAAATTAAGGTAATTTTTGGCACAGTGAGCAAGGCTACCACTCCTGAGGATTATTTTTAGCCCAGCTGACTTGAGTGCTTCTTGGCCATGGCTGTGGGACCCACTTTTTAGTTTTGATTCCACAACTTATTAATATAGTTAAATGCAGTAAATTTGTTGCTGAATTTTTGCAAAAAATGCTTTGCAAGGGTAATTTTTTTTTAGGTTCATAGATTGCTTATTTGCGAGAATTATTATTTGCTCATGCTCTATTGCAATAGTAATAGTATTTTGACTTCTCCAGAAGTTAAAGGCTAAATTAGGTGGGCTTAGGATACTCATTTTAATATACATTTGTAGATGAGTTGAGATAACTCAAGCCAGGCTTCAGGGAATTACCATGGGGGGAGGGGGTTCATGTGGCAGAGAGGATGTATATGTTGGGTGCGGGAGAGGTAGTGTTAGTAAGGCTGCCAGCCAGCTACTATGCCAGTATATTGTGTATACTGGTGGCTGTGATGTGATTCAGTTCTTCATTTGCATGAATTTTACTATTCAATACTGTGATAGTTTTAATCTTTTTTAAGAGGAAACCAGGATTTTGACTTGAACAAAAATCTAATTGACATTTAATTCTCCTATTGTGGATATTTTAACCTACATCATGATTGATTATGATTAGATAGCGTTACTCTTGCATGCTGAAAAGCCCAAAGAGTAGTGGATTTTAGTGTGCCCGTTATATATATGTCAGCAGATACCATGATTTATCTTGATAATGGATAGCAAATTGCCCTAATTTAGAGGATAAATGTAAACTAGAGCTGCAAAACTAAGTAGAAAACTAAAAGTTATTTTTACCTATGCACTGAAAAGGATTACTAATAAAATTAGTAGAAACTCGTGAGTTAACAGGGCTGCTATAATATACCGAGATCTGGAAATTGCAGTGCTTGTGTCTCCCCGGTAAAAATGGCTATTTGCCTCTATACATATAGCAACTATCTTACTCCTTTTTTTGACGACAGTGAGGCAGAGTATCCACTCTCTCTGATTCAGGTTTTTGAACCCATAAGTAAGGCAGACACTGAAGAATTTTTGAGTTTTATTAAGGAAGGTAATTATAAAGATTAAAAATTTCAGACTGTTGTCTGATCATGTTTTTGATGTGAATAGTGATAGAAAAATATTTATCTTTTTATAGTTTTATTCCAAGTGGTTTGAAGTTTATTGACTTGAATACATAATTTATTATTTTGATGGTTTCCATCTTTTTCCTTCAATGTATGGAATACAGTACCTGTAAGTATATTTTTAACTGATGATTAAGTCAATAACTTTCCTTTTCAAATAAAAATAATCAAAAGTGAAGTTAATGACTTATTTGCACACTTTTACTTTGCAAGTTGTATGAAACTGATAAGCATGTTGAAATGTGTTGGATCCCTGCTATGCAGGCAACAAAGACAATACTGCATTCTGACAAAGCAGCTAAAGCTGCATTTGCTAGCTAATCCAATTGTTATATGGCACCACAGAAATTCATAAATATAGTGTAAACTAATGAGAAAATTAAATATATTAGTTTTTAGGCAATGAATTTGGCTGATAGATTTAAAGGAAATAGCCTGTTGTAATTATACCACTGCATTGACAAATTTAACCCTAATAAACTAAAGTATGATTGTTTAGATTTAGAATATTAAATATCCACCACTAGAATCTTTTCATTGTTCATTTAAAAGTTTAGGTTTCATTTTTTATTTGATATTCATCCCAGTTTGTCTTTTTCAAGTTGCACAGTAAATAATTTTTTTTGAAAAACCTTTTGAAACTACTATTCTTCCCTATTTGGTCATCAGTTGTTAATTCATATTGTAAATTGTTCTACAATACTAAAAATTTAATTTATATTTTAATATCTCGCATGCATACTAGCATTAATCTCTGGCACCATTTTATGATTAACTTATTGTGCATAGTGTACTTTATAAAAAATTTCATTATACTGATCAGCCATTGTCTCTCCAATCTTTACCATCTTCATCATGGTAAGTTCTGCAGTCACTGGAATGCCAAAAGGTGAAATGAGTTGTAAATGCTAGGTAATTGAACAGGCTCATACAAGCCTCATTTCACAGTTGAAATGTTTCTTGTTTATTTCTTACCTCAAAACTCAAAGTATACTTGATTGGATTCAGATTAAAAACGTAACTAAATTTACATTCATTATGACTGTGCTTTTGCCTAACTAGCTTATATTTCACTGTCAAAACAATAATATTAGTAAAGAAAAACTTAAAAAAAGACAAAACTAAATATTACTCTAATTAGTCACTTACAGAAAGATGTAATAGGGAGGGCAATACATATTCACCCTGAAATAACAATACACACTTTACACTGCACATAGCATTGTCACTCTTGTTAAGGGAAATATGGAGTGGTGGAAAATTGCCAAAAAAAAAAAAACTATTATTCAATTGAATTAATGTAATTAGTAATAAATAAAGAACGATTATGAAGAATAGAATATTCTGGACCTATGAATAAGAAGAGATGAGCAAGTAGAATTAGAAAGTCACTCCTAAAATATCACTGTATACAGTATTTCCTTATTATTTTTGATGACTAGACTGAAGCTTTTAAAAAAAATGAAAAAGACATCTACAACAAGTGAGAATTTATTTGAAGGGAATGAAGCATAATCAACCATTATATTGGAAATTGTATTACTTCTTATTTTCCGTTTTTTTCTTCTTCGTATCTGCTTTTTTTCTGAATTAACTACATGTATAATGATTTTAGTTTTATTGTTTTATGTAGCTGAGCTTTCAAATAGCCTAATATTTTTTTCAATTCATGCATGTATAGTAAGTCTGTCATGATATTTCATTAGAGACTACAAACTTTTATATTACAGCCTTAAATGAAACGACTTAAATATAAAAACAATTGTAATTTTTTAAAAAATAATTTTAGAACGTTGAAATTCATTGCTGAAGTATGTTGAGATGACCTTATGAATGAGGAATTTATGGAAAAAATGTTTTATCCAGATGCTATAAAAAAAGGTTTCAGACTAAAAGTTGAAGTGGCTCGGATATGTGATAAAGGATAAGGAACGAGTAGATAGAAAAATAGTAAGTATGAAAGTGGAAAGGCCGGGAAAGAAGAATATGATACCTAGACATGATAGGAGTTGAACAAGGTTTGAAGAGAGGGGAGAGAACAAATACAGTAAACTCCATTATAATGATTAGATTGAAGCACTGGATGAATTACTGAAAAATTAAGACAAGATGTTTTAAAATAGTGTTGATGCCTCTTTTCTTACGAGTATTAGCATGTAGAACACAGGTAGAAAAATACTTCTGAGAAGTGAAGGTCTGTGGCACAGAATTTCAATTGAATGCTGACTCTTACATTGCAAAACAAGTTGTGCACTAGTTTAATTGATACTAATGTTTGTTATGGAAATTTAATTCACATTACAATATATAGTTCCTGAAAGGTTATTTTTTTCAGAGGACTATACTTTAGCTACCTTTTCTCTCAACGAGTCATACCTTGTTCAAATTGCAATTTTAAAAAGAACAAGATAGAGCGAGGGATACAAGACTGTGTCTTTGCATGGACCAAACCTAATGATTTTGTATCCCTGTGCCTAAGCTGTTAGGAGGTTGCTGATGTTGTAACCTTTGCTCCTATTTAGGACCAGGCAGATCAACATTTTTATGGGAAGTTGAACCAACCAAAATTTGGTTCATAAAGAGGCTGAGATACTAATTTGATAATGAAAGTTCATTATTGATATGTACCCTATGGAAAATATCCATAAAGATTAGTTAAGGCACTAGCAACCTGTTGAGGTATTACTGCTAGAGTTATTAGGCCCTTTTGACTGGCCAGGTAGCACTACATTGGATCACTCTCTGGTTAAGGTTCATTTCTCCTTTGCCTTTACATATACAGTTCTGAATAGTCTGACCTATTCTTCACACATTGTCCTCTTTCTTCATACACCTGACAATACTTAGGATAGCTGAAAAATTCTTCTTCACTCGAGTGATAAACTACTACAATGTAGTGTTCAGTGACTGCTTTCCACTTGGTAGGAGTAGAAGAGACTCTAGCTATGGTGACCAGCTCTTCTAGGATAAGGGCATGCCAGAATCAAACCATTGGTCTCTAGTGCCATAGCATCTGTATCATGGTCTTCCACTCTCTTTGGTTAGAGTTCTCTTCGTTAAGTGTATACTAAGGCACACTATTTTATCAGTTTCCTTATTTCCTCATTGGGCTACTTTCTGTTGGAGCCCTTGGGCTTATAGTATCCTGCTTTTCCAACTATGGTTGTAGCTTAGTTAGTGATGATGATGATAATAATACAGTAATGGGCCAAACTGTAATATCTATTATCAGCACATTAAGCAATTCTGTCAGCATGAACACCATACTCTTGATTGTGGCATTTAGGTTAAAACAAAATCAAGGTTAAAACAAAATACTGGAAGCATGTGACATTGATATTAAAAGCTGTTGATATAAGGAGTTATATAAAATAGTGCCTACCTTTCAAGCAGCATTAGATGATTTTGTTGCTCAAGTAATAAGAGAAAAATGGTTGGAGTTAAAGATGACATTAAGCATTCAGATACAACTATATAAGAAAAGTCATACCTTGGCATTATTGCTATTGGCCAAATAATCACTAAAAATTTACAAAATCAAGAATTTAATTAGAATATATTAGGGATTACAATAGTCAATAAAGAATCAATTAAAGTACTTTTGAATTTCAGAAATAGGGAAATAATTCCATGTCAGGGCTTCCCCAGATATAGAATAGTCTCTTGCAAACTTGAAAATGGTTCTGTACTTTTAATCAGGTTACCCTTTAAGAAACCTGTCAAAAGGATACTTTTTTGCACCTGCTAAACATCAACCTAACTAAACTTAGATACAGTAGGTACTCTCAGAACACTTAGTACTTTGGTTGAAATCTTGTAACACAGTCTGTTGTATGTTGGTTACGTAGTACAGTTGATTGTTTATAGTTGATTGAAAATGGACATAATTCTTCTTCAGCTTAAGATAGGGTAGTCAATGGTTTTGTATAGCTTTGGGCAGCCTTCCTGAGATTTTGGTTCCTACTACTGTACAGTATTTAATATAGCCTTTAGCTAAGCAAATCTACATAAAACAAGGCCTATTTTATTAACGAATAAACTACCATTGTTATTACTGAAAAAAGAAAACCATGAAATGCAAGATATCCAAAGCATCATCAACTATTGTATAGTAACACTACTGTGACGAATTAAAAGATATATATATACTGTACTGTATAGTAGAGTGGCTACTTACGGCTTTTTATACATTAGAATGGGTTTTCTTACAATATTGTTCTTAAAATCAAACACATTGAGATAATTATAGACCTTTAGCAGATATGATGGAATGTGAAAAAAATAGGGTTTCATCATACTTGTTTACATACTTTAGGAATTGTTATAGAGACAGTATATTTGAGTGGATGTTATCGGTACAGTTGTTACTTTTTGTCGCCTGGCATCACACTGTTATAGGGTCATCATCATCTCCTCTCACGTCTATTGATGCAAAGGGCCTCAGTCAGATTCACCAGTTGTCTTTATCGTAAGCTTTTAAATCAATACTTCTACATTTATCATCTCCTACTTCACATTTCATAATCCTCAGCCATGTAGGCCTGCATCTTCCAACTCTTCTAGTGTCTTGTGGAGTTCGATTGAAAGTTTGGTGAACTAATTTTTCTCGGGGAGTGCAAAGAGCATGCCCAAACCCTCTACATCTACCCCTCACCATGACCTTATTCACATATGGCACTCGAGTAATTTCTCTTATAGTTTAATTTCTAATCCTGTCCTGCCAAGACCCAATATCCTCCTGAAGGATTTGTTCTCAAGTTTACTAAATCTAATGGAGATTGTTTCATTGTTATACCACGAAGCATGTCCATACAGTAACACCGATCTTACTAAACTGATATATAGCCTGATTTTTATATGTAATTTCAGGAGATTTGATTTTAAAATTTTACTTAACCTAGCCATTGTCTGATTTGCTTTTTTCAATCTTTCATTAAACTCCAATTCTAAAGATCCTGTGTTAGAGATCATAGTTCCTAAATATTTAAATGATTCCACCTCATTAATCCTTTCTCCTTCCAATGATATTTCATCTTTCATTGCATATTCCATTTTCATCATCTCTGTCTTTCTTCTATTTATCTTGAGCCCAACCTCTTGTGATATTTCATGCATTCCGGAAAGCAAGCTTTGCAAGTCATGTAGTGTTCCGCTTTTAAGGACAGCATCATTAGCATACTCTAGCTTATACGAGCGTATAGCCTAACCCCCCAAAATTGGGTATAATGCCGACCTGGTCAGGAAGACTAAACTGCTCTAAATAATAACTAGCCCTCCAAAATTGGGTATAATGCCGACCTGGTCAGTTAGTACAAGGACTTAAGGATATCACCCTATATAAAGTTTAAATGCGTCCCAACTCCCCACATAATATTCCATAGGAACATCTTAACCTAGGTATAATATACGTATATCGAAGGGGAAGCCCACTGGCGTAGGCTACCTTCCGAAGCCGCATACTGCCCGGTCGGGTAGGCTAACCAAATGAACGCTAAAATAGCCTAACTAATACTTAAACGTTAAAAAACTTCAATAACCATACTTACACACTGTATAAGATATCTAGAGCTAAATAAACAAGACTACAATTAGTATGAGGAACTAATTGAAAGTCGTAAATAATCGTGAAGCTCTCGGAGGTAGCGACACCAAAATGGCTGCCGAGGGTAAGGCATCACACAATACTGCTGAGACTAAAATTAACAATATTATTAATTTTACGTGTGTCGCTACCTTGAATTATCAAAACAGATAATTGCAATACTTAACTCGTGAGTAGAGGTCTCCAAAAGGTCAGACATCTTCACAACACAGTAACAAAGAAGCTATGAAAACGAACATGTGTGGATATCACGGTGCTAGAAAAGGAATGATGGGAGACGCGTGGGTGGTAGAGATGGTAAGGGGCAGTAGTTGGATGTAGAACGGCACCTTGTAGTATCGGGGGATATTGGGGAAGGAGAAGACTAATTGGTAAGGGACCTCTGGTAGTGGTTTTAACACGCCCCAGTTACTATACCGACACCCTATGAGGGTGAGCGAGCTGGGTATATTCCTGGCATTCCATGCAACTTTTTCTCTGGTATATTTAGCAGTATTTATACTTTAGAAATGGTGCTATAAGGAGCATTTCACGGAGCGACACAGGTTGAGCCCAGAAATTGGAGGTGTGGGAATAGATTGAAATTTAAAATTTACACCCATTATCTTTATTATTTGCTAAGCTACAATGCTAGTTGGAAAAGCAGGATGCTATAAGCCCAAGGGCTCCAACAGGGAAAATAGTCCAATGAGGAAATGAAATAAAGAAATAAACTACAAGTGAAGTTTAAAAACAATAATATTAAAATAAATCTTTCATATATAAGCTATAAAAACTTCCAAATAACAAGAGGAAGAGGAACAAGATAGAATAGTGTGCCCGAGTGTACCCTCAAGCAAGAGATTTCTAACCCAAGACAGTGGAAGACCATGGTACAGAGGCTATGGCACTACCCAAGACTAGAGAACAATGGTTTGATTTTGGAGTAGCCTTCTCCTCACTGAGAGGAAAGTAGCCTTTGAACAATTACAGTGCAGTAGTTAACCCCTTGAGCGAAGAAGAATTGTTTGATAATCTCAGTGTTGTAAGGTGTATGAAGAAAGAGGAGATTGTGCAAAGATGAAGTGAGCCGTATCCAGAGAAAGGGATCCAATGTAGTCCTGTCTGGCTAGTCAAAGGACCTAATAACTCTCAAGAGGTAGTATCCCAATGGGTGGCTGGTGTCCTACTATTCAAGTTTTGAAAATGTTGAATTATCTTAAAGTATAGGTTCATCTGTACTAAACAGATTATCACCCTTTTCTACTTATTAAGAATTCACCAAATTGTAATATACTGGTACAAATAGGAATTACCAATACCAAATAGAGGCACTGTAGTCTTATGTAACAGGGATTGGGTTTTATAGTTCCCCTATCATGATGAGATGCTTTGCCCAGTATATGTTCCTTATCCTTTTGATGTTTATTATCATAAGGTTGTTTCTTACAAGATGACTCTTGCTTGCTTTAGGTACCTTATGGTCTAAACCATACAATTTTTGACCTGGGTGTTAGTTAATAGAAAAGCAATTTGAATTATAGTAAAATGAGCTTGTTCACAGGTGGATACCTCTTAAGCCTACTTAAAATTTATGTATGTATGTATAACCATGGGTTTGCTATCCCTACTTCTATTGAGGCCTGATCCCATGTATTATCTCTCTACCGGACTGGTGGCTAGAGCAACGAGGATTGTATAAGTTTTGCTGAAGTTCTATCAGAGATAAACAGAATTTTGTTAATAGAATTTAGTAATTTTATATTTTTATACCTCATGGATGTTTAGGTTACCAATTCACTGTGTACTTAAACAGTCCATAGGAGAAGCTTAGCTAGGACTGGTGATGTATGTATTTCCGGCTCCTTGACTTCAGTTTTTGAGCCAAGCACTCGTAATCAACATTTGTGTCATAATGCAGTAAATTCAAATTGAATCACCACTACCGATTCAATTATAATTGCGTGGTTCAACAAAAATTCCGTACTGATGGCCATCACAACCCAATACATTTTAGTTCTGTTTTAGCGAGTGTTCTATTGGTAAAGAAACAATCTAGTGTTTGTTGCCCATCATAGGAATTAGTTTCCATGGTCTTAAGAGGTAAATTTACTTGCTATAAGGGCTCTTATCAAGCCACTTATTTTAGAATTAAAATTAAATAGCAATGATGTAGAGCAAAATTGGGCTAATTTAGAATGTGATGATGCTGTGAAAAAGCTTTAGTTTAAAGCTCTGAATCAGGAAGGTACTAGTTTCAGAAATTTCTCCGTCTCTAGGTGTTTTTAATACAATGAAGTCTGCCTTGAGGATTTCCATAATCAACTGTTTCAGGGTATTCAAGGTGTTAAAAATTTTCTGTGAACAAAGAATGAAAGTTGAGATGGGAATACTGTATCATGATCTGAATGATGGAGGTTTTAATCCTATATTAAAAGAGAAGTAGTTTATGGATAATTGATATTCTATTCTAAATGAATTTTAGTGTAAAATTTTAACTTGTTTTAATCTTAATATTTCCTCCTTATCTTGGGGCCCTTGAGCAAATTGCAAGTTTAAGGCTTACCCTGATTATTTCCACCTGTTAGTGATGTAGGGCAGCCCTTGGATGAGACAATACCCTTACAATAATCTGGAGGAGGATGTATGTTGCTAATTGTAAGCCTGTAATAGCTGCTACAGTTTCTGAGCAATATTTGTCTCATGATTAAGAAGTTAGGGAACAAAGACTGGAGAAATCTTAATTTGTGCAACTGCCTTGTTACTTTAGCAAGGAGTCTCTTATATTGAGATGAGCATTATTCAATTGCATTAATATAGCTTGATGTTCCTCCTTGCATGTTAATTATTTTTGCAAGTATTAAGCTTTCCCATGTCCACAACCAACTATCTCAATTGAGTGTTACTGCTTAGCTCTGTTCTTTTTAAAGGAAGTATACAAAGGTTTTTAGAACCTGGTGTTCTACTCAACCCATATATGTTTTACAGTATTACATTGAGATATTGGTAGGTAATGGAATGTTTCTTGTAAATTGGAATAAGGAATTTTATGAGATTAAATATTTATTTAAGAGCCTAAGTAATCCAAAATTACTTGCTTAACCAAACCATAATTGTCATAAAGATCGTTAGAATATGAAATGTAGGTCGTGGAGAAATTGAGACTAGAGTAAGGAGCAGCAGAGTGTCAGTGTAGAGGGGGACCATATATTTATAAACATTGTAGACATTAAAAGGGCAACCATATCTATTAAAATCTTTAGCCGATACTTGAAGAACTGTTCTAGTATCTCTGTGTGACCTTAAGAGATGAGGATATCTTGTGGGCATACCCCAACAATCCTTTTCCTCAACAGATTATTTAGTACCACCATCATACTCATCATCATCTCCTCCTATGCCTATTGATGCAATTGTTCTATATTAGATTTTATCAGTCATCTCAATATCGATTCTTCTCCATTCATCATTTCCTACTTCACGCTTCATAGTCCTCAGCCATGTAGGCCTGAGACTTCCAGCTCTTTCTAGTGCTTTGTGGAGTCCAGTTGAAAGTCAGGTTAATTAATCTCTCTTGGAGAGAGCAAAGAGTGCCTTGTTGCCTTGTGGACAATTTAGGATCATGCCTACTTCTCAGAGTTGAGTTCCATGATAAGTTTGCCTTTTGAATTACTGAAATACATGTTTGTACTTCAGCTTTGATAGTCAAGACTTAGATATTGGATCTCTTGCCATAATTTTTGTATGCCAGATCAGATCATGTAAGTCATTAAAATGCTAAGTAATCTGGTTGACATGGCTTGTGCTTTTTTGGGGGGCCATTTATCTTCAACAGTGTTATAACCAAGTTATTATTAGTTACTGGCTTGAAGCTAAAAAAACATCATATTTCATAAATGTATATTTTTAAAAATGTGTTTATTGAATGTTAAGAAAGGGGAATTGCAATATATACCTCCATAAGTTTTTGTTGTATTAATATTGATTAATTCAAAGTAAGCCTATCAAACTGTTTCATCAGAATCTGAAAAGGACAGTGGAAGATACTTATTATTTTGCTTTTAAGAAAATTCACAATTGAAAATATTTTACTTATTAAAAATCAATTTATGATGTATATGATACTTTGAGTTTGCTTTTTGGGTGTTCACATTTTTTTTGCGTATATGCTTTGCATTGTTCATTTTAGGTTTCCTATGTCTCTGATCACCAGCAGTTATTATGATGAACAGCTTTTGAGTTTTGATATTTTTCTTTTGCAGAAGATGACGAATCACAAATATTTGTTAAATTCTTCAAGTTCCATCATACATATGACCTTATACCTTTAAGTGCAAAACTTGTGGTATTTGACACTAGGCTGCAGGCTAAGAAGGTATGTATAATGCCCTTTATGGAAAATCTTTTTTGGTTTACCTTTAGTTCTGTTGCTTAAACAGGTAATTTTTATTATTTGGGAGAATTAAAAATAAAATCATTACATTACTGATTTAGCTTTTAAGGAATAAGAAAATAAAAATAATCAAGCGCGTAAGCTTAAAACAGAATTTTAATAAAATTTATTTTGATCCTTAAAATTTGCGAAGTTTGGTTGACATTTATCTCCAAAGACTAAAATATTTCCCTTTTTCTTTCCTTTCAATAGAATCCTACCTACTATATTTTCACAAAATTGTATCATTTGAGAAACGAAAAATTTATTGCTCTTTGTATTTCAGGCTTTCTTTGCCTTAGTGTACAATGGCGTGCGGGCAGCCCCACTGTGGGATTCTGAACGCCAGTGCTTCACAGGAATGCTCACCATCACAGACTTCATTCGAATATTACAAAACTTTTATCAGTCGCCCAATAGAAAAATGGAAGAGTTGGAAGATCATCGATTAGACACTTGGAGAGGTATGTATTTTAAACTGCTAGCATCAGCTACATTTATTTATAATTGCTATTACAGTCAAGTCACATTATCCACAATTAATTAAATGAAATTGGCCATGCACATAAAAATAATTTTTCTCATAAGAATACTGTACATGTCTGCTTAATGGGGATGCCAAGTCCCCAACTTTTTTCATATTTTAACTAAATTAACAGTATATTGCCTGAAATAAATAACTAATTGCTATGAATTTTTATATTTAATAACTGAGTTTAAGAATGAAATTAACAAAATCACGGCATATCTCTCTCTCTCTCTCTCTCTCTCTCTCTCTCTCTCTCTCTCTCTCTCTCTCTCTCTCTCTCTCTCTCTCTCTCTCTCTCTCTCATTAATTATCACTTGGACACATAAACATAAATAATATGTTTCTCTCTTTCTCTCTGGTGTTATACAATGCATTCATATAGCAGAAGAAACAAAAATCAGTTTCATTAAAAAGTCTCGATTATATACCACAAACAAAATAAACTTATACTTTGCTTCAATCTATGTTTGAAAGTAGGCTAGGCTTTAAATGCTGTTTAATTTTGTTGTCTGATCTCTAGTTTTAGCCAACAACAAAATATATATGTACTGAAAGATGTCTAAAATAATCCTGGTTTGTTATATTAACTGAGCTTGCTTAATAATTTTTGTACTTTTCTGTTATCAGTTATTATCAGTTAAAGTTGTAATTTAACAACAGCAATTATCCATTGTTTATATTTTGGTTTTGTCATAAGCTGATCTCAAAATGACAATGGTATCGACAATATGCCCACTTGCTGTATAAATAACACAGTATTGTTGATATTTCCCAACTCATACAGTATGAGTTGCTAATTTTTAACTCTTCAAGTTTAATAGTTTAATGTTATAGTGTGTTCTTTGGTGATTTTTAATACGGTGTACAGTATTATTTTTTTTATTCTTAATGCTAGTTTTCCCATCTTGACGTGAACATTTTAACATTGCACTGTATTTGGCATTTTGTAATCTAATTTTCACGTATTAGCTAACTTCTAATGCAAAATTTCATGCTGTGACTTTCATTTTTTCACATTAAGCTGTACTGTATTTGGCAATTTCCAACTCTTAAATTTCTTGGTTTGAATCTCATTGGTTGGCAATTTTTTGTGGTTTAGAAATTTGATGTCAAATTGAGCATTTTTGCATTGTAAGAATTCACGAATACCAAACACGTGGATAACGAGTTGACTGAGTATGCAATTTTGTATGATGGGGTTCAAATTATTCATCATAGATATGAACACTTAGGGAACTTACCACATAAATATTCTCACTCAAACACACTAAATATCACACTTTTTATGATATCCTGTTATTGATCAGAACTGAATCCAAATTTTACTTAAAATGGTTTTCAATACTCTTTATTACATCAAGACTGTTATGGAGATACATTATTTTAAAATTATAAAAATATAAATCTGGAATCGTGAATGAAGTATTTTCTCAAGATAAATTTGTAAATAAGAGTAATTTGTTCAAACTCTTCATGTAGATATATATTTAGTACAGTACTGGAAAAACTTATGAATGGTGGATTATATAGTTTTTCTATTTGTTTTGTATGAAATTCTTTTAGATATATTTACTTGATTGTCTTATGTATTATATATGATATTTTGATATACATTTCTGTATAATTTGACAAGAGTTTTCTTTTCAGCCGTATTAAAAGATGAAGACCGGCCGTTAATCAGCATCCGGCCTAATGAATCACTTTATGTTGCTATTCGCTCACTCATTCATCACAAGATACATAGATTGCCTGTAATCGACCCTGTAACTGGAAATGTTCTATACATCATTACCCACAAGCGTATCCTCAAGTTCCTTTACCTATATGTAAGTATCTTCTGTTTCTTGAAGAAAAATTATTTTTCATTACCGGTAATTTCAGGTAAAAAAAATTTTGTCAGAGAAATTTAACTTTTCTTGTATGAGGCTATACCCCTGATTGTTCTATAGAATCTTTTACAAGGGAAACAGTCTCCACACTAAACAGGATCTGTATTCAAATATTTTCATAAGTTCACATTTGCTAAACATAATGGAAAATATTTCTTGCACTCATGACAAAGTTAGTAATAAGTAAATAAAAAAAAAAAAAAAACTGTTTTAGTGAATATTTAGAGGCAACATAAAACAAAAAGAAGGAAAAACTTATATTAATTAAGTTCTTTAGATCTTTTACACCACAAGGCATGGAACTTGTATGGAAGACTTGCATCAATGCATCCCAGACAGTGAATAATTGATTATTAGAGGTCTCATAAATTTTTGGTAGAGGAACTTATAAATTGTAAATTCATATAGCAATTGATGTCCGTATTTTAATTACTAGTCTGGCTTTGTTTAATTTATTTTTGACATTTTCTAATAATAAATACTTTTTTGACTTATATGAAGTTTGTTTTACAGATTAACGAGTTGCCCAAACCGTCCATGCTGCAGCAACCTTTAAGAGATCTTGGCATTGGTACCTATGACAAAATTGAAACAGCTAGTCAAGATACGCTTATCATTGAGGCTCTTAACAAATTTGTTCAGCACAGAATATCTGCGCTGCCAATTGTGGACACACAGGGAAAACTTGTTGACATCTATGCCAAGTTTGACGTCATTGTGAGTAAACTAGACTTTAATAATACTGTACTTTACTATTAGGGTTTACAAAGTATTGAAGCATGATGTCTTTACATGATGCAAGATTGTAATTTTAGTAGACTTTCTACATTACCTTCGTGATTATTAAAGATCCTTATTTTTGCATGGTTTGCAATTATTTCGGGAAAGATATTTAACACATGAAATGTAGTCTTAATTTACAGCTATTGATATTTTGTTCCTATGTGTATACAAACTGTTCATTCTGTATAAGAGGGATACTCCTTCGGCAGTACTTGAGTGGCCTTTAAATTTTTAACAAGGTGCAGTAAAACCTCCTTAAGGGGTACAAATCAGCTCTTTTAAGACAATGTTATATTAGTGTTAGTGTACTATTAATTAATACTACTATTTTGTTTCATGATCATTTCTTTTTTCATTTAAAAACCATTAGAAAGAGAATCCTATGCTCTAAAAGCTTTACTTTGGAAATTTTCTTTGCATTTATATTTTATTTTATATGAATTATTTTATCTATGTATAGAAGTCGCTCAGAAGTGACTATTTTTCATATCTGAAAAAATGCCCAATACATATTAATATTAGTAAAATGTAATAGCAATTTTTAACAAAATTTTCATGTTTTGAGAATTAAGAGTTTCAAAGTTTTTCATATAGATTGGTTGAAAATATTACTATGCATAATTATGGGCTTTTAACAGTAATATTCCTCAACACTGGGGATCATAAGGGCCTAATTATCATATCTCAGTCTTATTTACTAAACAGTGATGATCCCCTTCCTTTAAATCCAGATATATATACAGTACAGTATACCAAATGCCTGCACACGAGTAAAACGTTTTTAGCATACCATATTTCTTGTGTCATAAGACGAACCTTTTTCCCAGAAAAATGCCTCCAAAAATCCCCTACATCTTAACACTAAGAAAAAGTTGTATAGAAGAGTTTGACAACTGTCAAACACCCAACTAATAACATACAAGCACTCGCACTCACCCGACATAAAATATAGACTTGCAATTTTCATTCACAAGTACTGTATTTTGTTAATATTTTGTGATAAAGCAGTATTTTGATAAAAATTTTGTTGCCTGAGTTCCAAAATACTACAAATAGACAGTTGACGAATACGGCCTGGGTAAAAACATCTCACTGTTAGGTGGGTGCAGTGTTACCAAGTTAGAATAATAATATCCAGACAGAGTCCCATACATTAGCAAAGGTATTCCACCTAGAGGAATTTTTAGACTTCTTTTATCAATTATCATTTGTGTGAAAATGTGTAGGCTATAAGAGGAATTTTGGAAATATTACTGGAATTTTACTTCTTTACCAAAAGTTGATTAGGAACATTTGGCAACACTGCATTCATGTAAACAACAAAGAGTAACCAAACACTAGTTATAATAACAGCTACGACATGTTTAGAGGTTCCTTATATGAAAATGTAATAAAACTGGGATAACCAGCATGCAAGTAATTAATATTAACTTAAACATTTCATAGTACAACCAAAATATGAAAATTTACTGTGCCTAACAAAAATCACACAGACTAGGAATTGCTGCAAGGATAGTTTGCAAAATCCTCAATTTCTTTTTTTCCAAAAACTGCTATGATAATTTAAGGGTGCGTCTTACCACTTGTAGCGTTTTATGACACGGGAAATACGGTAATATATTCTCGTCCGTATTTTATAGGGAGGTTTTACACTTTTTCATATTTAGTTATCGTCTCTGAAACTTATGCGTCTTTCACTATAGCCATAACATGAAAATTGTAAATATATAAATGAGCAGATAAATAATTATGAGCTTCAAAGCCCTTTTTTTTGTAGAGATCGGTTGAATATACTTTTGTATGGTCTTTTAGCAGTAATTTTCATTAACTCTGGGGATCATAAGGGCATAATCATATTTCAGGGTTGTTTACAGTGGTGAGTCCCTTCCTTCAGATCCAGAAATATATACTGTACACTATATGTACCAAATACCCACACATGAGTAAGACATGGCTAGTATAATATATTCTTGTCTTTGTATTTTCTGTAATATTTTATGCTTTAGTCGTATTTAATTATCATCTCTGAAACTTTGTAAGCTAAAACTTACTTTCTGGGTCGACCTGTCCTTTTGCTGTAGACACATCCTCACATATTTGTAAAATAATATCAAAATAAAATTTGAACACTTACCATTGAAGATACATAAATTCCATCCTTACGGTGGTCATATTGCAAGAAGTTACCAATCTTTTCGTTGTCTTGTTAAAAGTGACATTTGCCATATATATTCTAGTATAATGCAACTATTGTAGGTCTTAATTTTGAAGGGTCACATTATTCATGATGTAAAATTAATGTATTTACTGCTCAGCCGGGCTATGCCATTGACCAAACATTTTGTCCATTTACTGTGATCAAAAGTTATAGCTGTAAATGAAATAAATAGGATTTTGATAAAACATGTTTTACTTAACTCTATCCAATAACAATCCATGTGACATTCACACATTAAGAAATAAAAACATGCGAATATTGTACAGTATACATCGCTTCCTTTGTTTACGTTTATAAGATGATTGAGACTTCTGTCGACGCTTTCCAATTTAATTGATTAAGGAAACTATTGACAGATGTTTTTTCCTATTGCTAAAAAAGATAATTATTACTTGAAATATTATTCTTATTTTATAATATGAAAACCGTAAATTAAAGTCAGATTGAATGAGTAACTTATGGCATCTGTAAACTGAGTATTTGTCACTTCACCTGATTAGTACATTATTATGGTGCACTTATGGTCAATATTAAAATATATTTAAAAATTTTGGCCACAAAATGGCAATATATAATTTTCAAAATGACTCATTTGATCCATTTTTTTCTTTCCAGAATCTTGCTGCTGAAGGTACATACAACAATCTTGACATTACGCTCCGCAAGGCAAATGAATATAGAAACGAGTGGTTTGAGCAGGTTCATAAATGTACTCTTGATGAAACTCTAGGAACCATAATGGAACGAATTGTTAGAGCTGAAGTTCATCGTTTGGTGGTGGTTGACTCTGATGATAAAGTGATTGGTGTTATATCCCTCTCTGACATTCTCAAGTACCTTGTACTTAAGCCTTGCTGTAAGTATTAGACAAACTAATTTTGAATGATATTTTATTGCGTATTGTATGGAAAAATAATCTAATTTTTAAACTAAAATTTATTTCAATACTTACCTGGAATTCATGTGCTTTGGATAAAATTACCGAAAATATTTGCCATGATGTGTGTAAGCTCCAGTTAGCTAAAATAATTTCAAATTCTTTGATGATGGTCTAAATATTTTGAACATGCTCCTCCACTGGAACTGCCTGAAGAGGAATGGATAATCATCATTCCCAAATATGGTAATACCTTGACATATGAGCATAATGCGTTCCAGGATTGAGCTTGTATGTCAAATTGCTCGTATCTCAAGTCAATTTTTCCCAATAAGATAACTGAAAATTTAATCTGTTCCTGTCCTCTTAGAAACACCCAAATCAATTATATAACAATGGAAAAAAATGATTTTAATTGCTATAATACTTTACATACACTCACAATTGCTGGATTGTGATCTGCATTAAAATGTGGCTTTATTATGTAGTTCTTACTTTCGAGACAGACTCTAGCGGCTAATGGTAGTGTGTGCGGAGGAGGAAGGAAAGAGAGAATTGAATGGTACACATACGGTATTCACACTGTTCCTTACTCTGCCTGAACTTAGCTTAATGAATTTTTTAAAAATTGTATTCTCATCTACTTTTTTTTTTAGCTTTTTTTACTGTTCTTCACTTGTCTTAGCTATTTTTGCCTCGCTTTCACTTTCACTTGCTGCAGACCTTTTAAAAAGATACCTATCCAAGGTGCTTTGTGTCCATCTCCCTTTCAAAATGTTGCGGAAATGAATCGGGCAAATGTCGTTGAAAAGAGCTGAAGCATGACTAGCAGACAATTTATCAGGTATGTGTCTTTTCAACAAAATCAAAAAGATCCTGCTGCAAAGCCAACACTTCCTTAATCTCCCTTTAAGAAAGAAGCTCCTCTGGTTCCACCTCCTCGCTGATGAGCTCTTGCAACATCTTCGAATGTTGCATTGTCTGGAGTCCGATCAACTCCTCAGTCGTGAGGTCTTCTTAATGCTCCTCGACAGGGCTGTCCACATCTGCCTCATCTATCTCCAGCCCATGGACTTTCTGAGAGACGCAACCCTGCCATGCTTCATCAATAATTTTCAAACAATGTGCAATGTTAAAATGGTCCTTCCAAAACTCATGAAGGGGTGATTGGTGTTATACTGTGACATCAAAGCATTTTTTTAACAAATGCTTTGTGTACAGCTTGAAATTTGAAATTACCTGTTAGTCCATGGGCTGGAGGAGTGGAGTGGTGTTGGGGGGGGGGAGATAGAGGACCTTAATAAACTTTAAATCCTCAAGAATATCATCTTTAAGACTTGGAGGGTGGCCAGAAGCATTGTCTGAAATGAGAAGACCTTTAAATGGCAGGTTTTTCTCCATCAAATATGTCATGGCTGCCAGACCAAAGGCCAGATTTAACCTTTCTATGAAGAAATGCCTCATAACCCATGACTTTAAATTTTCTTGAGCCAGTCTATCTTTCATGGGTTTATGGCCCGACAGTTTCTTCTCTTCTGCCATGATGAATGTTCTCTGTGGCATCTTATTCCAAAAAAGACCAGTTTCATTGCAATTGATAACTTGTTGGGGGATGTAGCCTTCCCTAGAAGCAAGTGAGGCAAAACGTTCAACGTATTCCTCCGCAGTTTTCACATTAGAATTCACAGCTTTCCTATGGCTCACAACCGGGTGGATCCCAGTTCGCTTTTCAAAGTTATCAAACCAGCCATAAGTAGCTTTGAACGTCTCCACTGGGATTGATGCCTCCTCACTCTCAGCTGCTTCCCTTTGTTTCAAATCTTCGTAGATTGCGCTGGCCTACTGACAGATGATTGTCTTAGTCATGCTATCTCCCACCAGCTGCATTTTTTTAATCCACAACAACAGAAGCCTCTCCATCTCGTCACTTATATCAGTCCATAACTTAGACAGGATGGTTAGGCCTTTGGAAGGCTTTGTGCTCTTAATAGCATCCTTCTGTTTGAAGATGGTACATAACGTCGATGTACTCCTCTTGTAATGGCGGGTTAACTCACTCACACTGACACCATGCTCATGTTTTTCAATAATTTCTCACTTTACCTCTATCATAATCATGCGCTGCTTCTCCTCACTGCCAATGCTTCTACTCGCTTTCTTTGGACTCATCACTTACTAGGTTAATTGTCTATAAATATTTTTTAAAATCATATAAATAATGCAAACAACACAGGAGATGCTCTGAGATACGTACAGCAGACCGAGATCACGTGAAATGAACTAGTGATGCAAGCTTTGAGAGCTCCCAAATGCTTGGCCACCTAGCGTCAGCATCTGTGCGCCTGCTCGTATCTTAATGTAAAAATTTGCTCAGTGGCTTGCTCGCATGTTGGAGGGCTCCTGTGTCAAGTTATTACTGTACTAAACTCATGGAACAATGTAAAGATGCAAATTCTTGAAATTCCTAACTATCGTAATGTCCAACAAAAAGTTGAGGTCTCTGGTATCTGAAGACCTTTTCCAAAGGCAAATACACCACAACTCTCTTTTATAAGAGATTAACTACTTTGCAACTGGATCATCATGCTTGTGAACAGTTAGAGAGTTGTATCTATCTTGAAATAAATGTTAGTAACTGATAAAACTTTATGCACCCAAAATATGAAATTGAGAAATTTTCTCCTGCTACTGTGGAGAGGAACATTGAATAAGCGTCTTTCCAGTTGATTGAAAATAATGAGAATTTGGGTGAATCAGAAAGTAGTTCGGGCATGACGCATCCAGGACTTGGCAGCCTCTTAAAGAGTTCGGTACCAAGAATGGATGATTCTAGAACTTTATCACTCCCTTTGTTACTAAAGAACAAATCTTTTTGTATCTTTGTCTTTTCTGTATTGTTGTGATAACAAAGAAAAGGAATTGGAATTTTTGGAAAAAGGGGGGGGGGGGGTTGAAACTGAAAAGGCAGATAGGTAGTCTTTTTTTTTTCAGAATAATAATTATTATTATTGATATTATTACTAGCTAAGCTACAACCCTATTTGGAAAAGGAGAATGCTACAAGCTTAAGGACTCCTTGTTACCCTGGCTTGACCATTCTTGGGAGATGTCCGTCCTTTGGGACATAAGAAGGACGTTGTTCCCCTTGGCCAGTAGTTCCAAGCAACTAATGGAAGAACCTTGTTTTCCGCTGGATCATTTGTCACTTAAATGGAAAAGACACAGATTGACATTTTCTGATGACAAATATGAGAAAATGAGAAGCTGCTTTTGAGCATGCCACTGTGCAAGCTTACGATTCTTCTGGGGACTCCTCCCCTGTGTCCGCCTACCAGTGACCATGAGATCTCACTTTAGTGAAAATTCACAAGACTTCAGTCTTTCTCTTGTTACTGCATGCACCTTAGCACTAACAGGATTATGAGCATTCTGTGTCTTGCCAGTACACCTGGAAGACTAGATCCAATTACTGGGAACCTGTCTATGCTCGTGCATGCCTTTGCATACCAGAGTTTAAACACCCACCTGTACATAAACTTTTATGTTCTCGCTGTAAGTGAACACCTGCAAGAATTCAGTCTTTCATGTGGCGTTGCGTGGCGTAACACATGAACACGAGCAAGACTTTGAGCATGCTGTTGTTTGCCAGGACGTGCCATCTCACCCAGCTACTAAGCACGCAACTAATTGGGTATTGATGTGTGATAAAAATAAGAGCTTGATCGCTACTGTGAGTGAGGTATTTTACAATCACGATCACTGTTAAGCGATCAGTTTGGTGACCTCGTGATCTTACGATTGTGGGCTTGCTAAATTTTTTTTAGATTCCCCAATATTGAAATTATTATAAAGTATACTTTTGTGCCAGAGTAGCTCATGCCACTAAGAAACTGTGCTCTCCAGTACAGAAACAAGGCAATATTTGTGTTGGACAGTCAGCTTTACGAGTAGTTTTCTCTCAAGCCCATCGCCACATTCAAGGTAAGTGCTCTACCAATAAGAAGAGCTTTGGAAAAAGGGCATATACTCTCTCCAAAAGAGCTCCAATTCCCAGAAAATCCTCCAATCCAGGCTCAATGTAAGAGAGTGCATTCACTGGAAGGCGAATGAATTCCAGTCTTCTTGGTTTGAGGTCCAACCAAGAACTCTCCCCCATATCTCAAATTGATGGAAGTTCGTGCACAGTGAGGAACAGGTGATCAACAATGCCAGAGCTATGAGAAATTATGAAACCTTAACAAACTTTTCGGAGTCCCTCCCCCATCAGGACCTTAGAGTTGAACCATCTTAAGGTAGAACCAAGAGCTTAGGCACTTTGAGATCTTCAGTTGCACAGGATACACCCTCTGTTACCCAAGGATAACACAGCAATTAGGTTAATTCCCAGGATGAAGGAGGATAAATTGAGGGAAGGGGAATCCTCAAAGTACCACCGCAGTTTGGTTTTGGGTTAGGAAGGAGGTTCCACCAGATGACAGTAATCTCCAAAACACAGTGATGTCTCCAACTAGATAAGAAGATTCGATTAACACTGGATTTAGATCCCACATCAACTGAGGCCAAAGATCCAGAGTCTGAATCCAGTTTTCTGAAAGTCTTAGTCCTGGTAAGACAAGTCATTGGACTGAGAGAACCAATCAAGGCCCCAAAGAAGGGAAGGCATTCATTAATTGAAAGACTCTTAGGCCACAATAATTCCTTGAAGGCAATTGGGTCCTCAAAAATATTGCCTCTTCCACTTATTAAGTAGAGGCGGTTTTATGCAGGTGACGAGGAAAACCCCATCTCTCTGTTGGTGGAGGCAGCCCTCATAACTTTAGTGCTGTAAATATTGGCAGAGAGACTTGATGTCTTAATTCTGTCTTTTGGCCTCAGAGTCTGCAAACATGGAGGCTATAGCCATGTCTACCCTTCAGACAACATTCTGGATAGATCATTGGTCAGATATACAAGCTTAATTTGCCAATACTGTACTGTACTCGGGGTCTCTTGGTCCCTAAGAAGACGAAACAGTTAACTGACCTGGTGCTCTTAGAGGCAAAGGTGGTAATTTTTCTACCATACCAATCTGGTAACCAATAGACAGACTGGGCTCTTATATGGAAGGATGCTGCAGCCTCCAAATTTGTTAAACAAATCGACCAAAAAGATTATTTTAGTCAAGAAATGCTCCCATGAGCCAAAGTGCTGCCCTCATCCCGACTGAAGACGTGGATGGAATGGTCGAGAAGTGGAGTTGGTCAAGCCAGGAGTCTTTCTTCCATAGAGCATGTCCTTCAAAAACACATCATCCCCTAAGGTAACAACAATGGCATTGAAATCTGTGTTCAAGAAGGCAGGAAATGGGTTAAAAGTGACATCTGCCACTTCATTTTCTTTTAGAAGAATTTTGACCCTGCTCCATTTTGTTCTTGTTTTGGCCTGGAGACAAGAGGAACCAGATACTTCTATGAAAGGCAACCCCCCAACTGCCAAAAGTGGGGTGGATGCCTGTCAAGTCTGTGGACGAGGTGGCAGTACTATGGAGGGGAGGAATGGACGGTAGAAGTTCTTCGGTACAGAATCCCGTACACTAGCTCTCCTCCTCCCCCTCACTCAAGTTCTGAAGAGATCATCGTCATAACAGACAAATTCACAAGATCATAGGATAGCCAATATCTTACATTAGAAGTTAAGATGATGATGGACATGGGTACCCTGAGGGTAACCCAGGACATATCTCCAGGATTCTTCAGCAGACTTTTTCTAGTGAAAAAGTCCTTGGGGGACTGGACACCGATGAGTGATCTTTTCATTTGAACAAGTTTGTCCAACAAACACCATTCAAGAGGGAGACTGCAAGCAGACTGAGACATGCCATCAGAAGAAACGACATCATGATCTTGATAGATCCCCGGCCATCAGTCATGTAAAAAGTTCCTCTGGTTTTCCATCAGCAGCAAAGTCTACCAATTCAAAGTGCTGTGCTTTGAACTGTTGATCACATTTAAAATATTCATGAGATGGCATGGGCACATAGCAACAAGATCATGTTACTGAGGTACCTTGACAATCGGCTGGTCTTTTCGAACTCAAAAGAGGCAGCTCCTTCAACATTGGGACAGGCTTCTTGCATTTTGCCATGATCTGGGTTGTGGTAAATCTGAAAAAGTTCTTAAAAACAATGATATACCTAGGAATACAAATCGATACAGTGGGTGGCAGGAAGGGCATTCCCTTGAAATGACTATGTTACCAGACTCAGGAGGATAGGTTACCTGTTCCTCCATCACCAACATCTTCCAGCCTCATGGCAGCAATTACTGCGGGGTTATTTGTCATCCCTGGAAAAGATGGTCCCTCTTAGTCGGCAACACTTGCACTTTTTCTAATGGTACCTCGAGACACTGAACACTGAAACCAGAGCACCGACACTCCGTGCCATCAGGCTCCTGTGGATCAGGAAGTAAGATCAGACCTCCACTTGTGGCTAGAGGACAAGAACCTCTGGAAAGCTGCCTGATTAGAAAACCATCCCACCCAGAACTACAGGTATTGCTGTTCTCAGATGCCTCAAAGAAAGGTTGGAGATCCCATCTATTGAATCAATTGGTGGCAGGCCACTGGTCCCAGGCAGAGAAAAACTGGTGCATCAACGTTCTAAAAGTGAAGGAAGCTTTATTAGCACTTTCATCATTCCAACAGTACCTCACAGGAGAGACTGTAGCGAAGATGAGCAACAATACTACTATAGTGACATACATCAACAAACATTGAGGGATTGCTTCTCTACCTTTTTGCCAATTGGCAATACAAGGTCACAAATGGGCATTGGACAATAGAGTGGAGCTGCTGGCAAGATTCATAACAGGCAAATTAAATGTAATCGCCAACAAACTCAATTGACAGGAACAGAGTGGTCCCTTCATCCTCAAGTTTCAGGGAAAATTTTGACTGTGTGAGGTTCACCAATGATCAAACTGTTTGCAAAATGCTGAACAAGCTACCAATTTATATTTACCAGTTCTGGATCAGGGATCAGCAATGGAAGACACCTAACAATATCTTTGAGACGGACGAGACGTTTATCGTTTATGCTTTTCTTCCGTTTTGCCTGATTTGTAGGTAGTAGGTTGGCCACGGCACCAGCCACCCGTTACGATACTACTGTTAGAGAGTTATGGCTAGTTTGACTAGCTAGACAGTACTACATTGGATCCTTCTCTCTGGTTACGGTTCATTTTCCCTTTGCCTACACATTCACAGAATAGTCTGGCCTATTCTTTACATATTCTCCTGTCTTCATACACCTGACAACACTGAGATTACTAAACAATTCTTCTTAACCCAAGGGGTTAACTACTGCACTGTAATTTTTCAGTGGCCACTTTCCTCTTGGTAAGGGTAGGAGAGACTCTTTAGCCATGGTGAGGAGCTCTTCTAGGAGAATGACACTCCAAAATCAAACCATTGTTCTCTAGTCTTGAGTAGTGCCATAACCTCTGTACCATGGTCTTTCACTGTCTTGGGATAGAGTTCTCCTACATGAGGGTACACTCAGGCACACTACTATATCTTATTTCTCAACCTCTGTTTTTGTTAAAGTTTTTAAAGTTTTATATAGATGTTACTCTTCTTAAAATATTTTATTTTTCCTCGTTTCCTTTCCTCACTGGGCTATTTTCCTTGTTGGAGCCCCTGGGCTTATAGTATTCTGCTTTTCCAACTAGGGTTGTAGCTTAGCAAGTAATAATAATAATAAGAATAATCAACAGGGTATGGTCAGCCAAAATCCCCAGGATGACATTAGTGGCACCAGATTCCCAAAAGTAGAATGGTTTCTGGAACTTCTCATGCCATTGACCAAGACTAAGGGAGTAGTCCCATTAGCCAAATCTGCGTCAACCACATCTATAGGTACTACGACTGTTTCATCCCTCTCACCTCAGGTAGAAGTTATCCAGCATTTCCTCAAAGTGAGAGGCTTTTTGTAAAGCACTGCAGTGAAGATGTTAGGGTACCTTCATAGAAATGACAGTTCTAAATAGTAGCACAGTAACCTGTGGAAAGTTGCAGCAAGTCATAAACAAAAAGTACAGATGACCATATCCAAATGGAAATTTAGACAAAGTGCATAAGATAATATATGAAAGTGGTGAAAGGGAGTAATCAATATTAATGATATTTTGACAGCAAATGCTCGGTGATCTACTGTGGATTATAAATGGTCTTCAGGCTCACTCAAGATACAGTAACTTGAAACCTTGCCTGTGTATTTACATCTATGACACTAATAGAGCTCTTGTTATCAATCCCAACTTTCTCTATTCCTTGTATTTTCTTCGCCCAGTTCCGTCCCAACCCTATCCCTCCACACCACATCCATCCATTTAATCTGCTAATATCCCACACTTCTCCCCATCTTTGGCATGTTCTCAGCTCTCGTGATTGGTTCCACATCCTCTCTTCTTATTACTTAGCCATAGTTTATGTTGAACTACAACAGATTTATTTGGAATAACCAGAAAATTCATAATAATTTTTTTATCTTCCTTCCTAACCAAACTTTAATAAATTTGAGTCTCATTTTTTCCACTTTTATATGCTACTAGATGACTTCTTTTCTAAAACTGTGTATTCAAATTCTATTCAAGACTATCAAATTCATGGGTTCTACTAATTCTAATAATCTTTCACCTTCCTGGTTTCTTCTTCTAAAATCTCTTTCTTCATGTACAGTATTACTTTAAAGCCACCAGAACTCTATATATTCTTAAAATTTCCCTCTGAATTCCTACTCCTCTTCACTACAACCGTGTTGAGGAGTGTATGCCGAGATGATATGCCATATTCTCTTATATTTCGCCAATTATAGCCCATGAACCTGTCACTGATATGCTGGACCTCTAACATTGCAAATCTGGATGGAGAATATTCCTACCCAATTTCTTCTTTTATCTTTCCCTGGTAAATAAACTTTATATCCTTCCCCAGGCTTTCATGCACTTTTCCCTTTCCATTTAGTCTCCTGTACACATAGAATCATAATTTTCTTTCTCTGCATGACATAAACCAACTCTTCCCTTTCCTATATGGCTTCGAACGTTGCAATTTCTATTTCTCATCTTTCTTTTTTTCTAATACTTACTCCTCACTAACTAATTTAGTTGCAGTCACAACTTCTGCAGTACCTTTTGCATATTTCTGACTGCTATCTGGGGATACTGCAGCAAGTCGCTTATATTACTGGGTACGCCGTAGAAATATTGCATTTCATTGTTGATTCGAGATTCATTATTTAGGTTTTGCCAGTTTTCATACTCGGCAAGACCACGTAGGAATTCTCCGCATTTATCTGGGCTT
>NC_090725.1:288151215-288153715 GCF_036898095.1 Palaemon carinicauda
AGAGAGAGAGAGAGAGAGAGAGAGAGAGAGAGAGAGAGAGAGAGAGAGAGAGAGAGAGAGAGAGAGAGAGAGAGAGAGAATATCTTTGGTAAACCTGAAATTGAGTTTGTATCAAGTTTGCTCTTTAGTTCAGCGTTGTATCCGAACAAATCAAGACTTTTTTCTTCACCATATACAATAACTTAGCGTCTTTTACTTCGATATAAGTAAAAGTAAAACATAAGTAAAACTTAAAGTAAAACATAAGTAAAACTTGAAAGAAAGAAGTGACAAACATTGAAAAACCGCATCACGGAGTAACTGGGCTTTAGTGTGATACTTGAGGCACCAACTGCCAAAATAAAACCATCACTGAGCGACGTTCTTCCAACAAGGTATCAGAGAAATGCCCTGATTAAGTAACGAGAAGACATTGAGGAAAAAGAAAAAAGCTCAAATAACATCAAAGCGTCTGAAAAAAAAAAATTACATATAGGAGGAGATTCTGCAAGAGTGTAATGGGAGAATTGCCAATTTTCACAGAGAAAAACATGAGAAAGGTGGCATGACGAGTGTTGCAAGAATTTAAAAGAAAGTGGAAAATAAGAAATATCCTGAGGCAAGGTATTGGAATGAACATACAGTGAATTAGGATCATTTAGTTTTCAGACAAATCTCTTTAGGACCAGTGTTTTTTTTTTTTTATCAAATTTTTCTCATAAGCATACTTTACGTAAGTAAATTCATCCCTTTAAGCAAAGTTGATTGGAAATACTTTACTTATTTCAATAAAAATTGTAAGAAATATTGTTAAATACTGAGATAAGTTCACCAAACGTTTATCTAGGCTCCACAAGGCACTAGATGAGTTGAAAGACCCAGGCCTACAAGACTGAGGACTATGAAGCGTGAAGTAGGAGAGTGTGAATGGAGAAGTATTGAATTAAAAGCTCAAGACGGAGACGACTGGCGAAATCTATCCGAGGCACTTTGCGTCAATAGGCGTAGGAGGAGATGATGATAGGTGAAAAGAAAACTCTTCAAATTAGCAAAAAGTAGAGTCAGAAAAGAAATAAGCTGCTGATAAATCAAAACACCTAATCTGAAGGTTTCTTCAGTTGAGATAATCAAGGTACATATTTGCATTGGTCATTTATATATATATATATATATATATATATATATATATATATATATATATATATATATATATATATATATATATATATATATATATACACACAACCTTTTCAGTTAAGCAATATATTCTTACTGCTTGAAAAGTCCTATAAAGGCACGAGTAAAGATTTTTCCATCTATAATCTTAATTTGCAAGCAACTTTTCCACACGTGAAAATGCCTTCCTTTTCATCAGTCTTATTACAAGGTATTTAGTTATTAAGCAATGCCAACGTTCCAATATCAATAACATAACATGATACAATAATATTGCAAATAATTTCGAGACAATGAAACTTTAACCAGTGACACAAAAGGTGCTCAGAGCAACATTATCCTTTCAAGAAAGAAATAGTAAAAGATTATGTCAAATAACTCCATAGCAGAAACGTTAAGGAAGGAAACCTTATGACAGATGTCAAATTTAATAATTAAAGAGACACATCGCCGTAAAATGTTAATACCTAGTTGGGGATAAATGGTGAAAAGAACCAACAAACGAACACTGGACATTACCATCTAAAACTATGCCCGGGTGAGAGATTTACACAAACCTTGGATTCTTCTAATTGCAATTACATATACAGTACGTTTCCATTTGCTGCTGTAATACATAAGATTACTTCAAGGTCTCTCCCAGAGAGAGAGAGAGAGGAGAGAGAGAGAGAGAGAGAGAGAGAGAGAGAGAGAGAGAGAGAGAGAGAGAGAGAGGAGAGATTGTAATTCGCAACAGTCAGCACCTTAAACCAACTTGGCTGGAACACAACGGCTAGCTGAGAAATATCTATACGTAACAGAGAATCTGCTGACGAGATTTGTCTCTCTTTTGTTTTACGTAAACATTCTCTCTCTCTCTCTCTCTCCTCTCTCTCTCTCTCTCTCTCTCTCTCTCTCTCTCTCTCTCTTCTGACGAAACTCTGCATCGTCAGCGGGCGTCGTAGGACTTCCTCTTCCCCCCGTTTCCTTTTATTTTTTTCCCAGATTCCCTATAATTCCAGCGAGTAAATACCTCGTACCTAAAATTAGTAGAAGCGATTCTGCTGACTTATTTCTTTTTTTCCTTTTGTGTCGGCTAAAGCTTTGGCTGAATGAAAACTGATGAAATCCCACTGGTTTCTTATTCAACAAAGGTTCGGCTTATTTGTGGCATGTTATCTGACGCAACGTCACCTTCACTAACAGCAATAATAATAATAATAATAATAATAATAATAATAATAATAATAATAATAATAATAATTATAATAACAATAATAATAACTTTTATTATCTCTATTTCCTTTACTTTTATTACTTTTTTTCAGTATCTTATACAATAACATTGCATAAGATAGCAGAAAAA
>NC_090725.1:288158715-288171215 GCF_036898095.1 Palaemon carinicauda
GATCTTAAACACCATTTTCATTCATCTTATTTACAGCTTGTTTTTTTTTTACAGTAAGACCCCCCCCCCCCATCTCTCTCTCTCTCTCTCTCTCTCTCTCTCTCCTCTCTCTCTCTCTCTCTCTCTCTCTCTCTCTAAATAACCCTCATCATCTCCTTCTACGCCTATTGACGCAAGGGCCTTTGTTAGATTTCGCCAGTCGTCTCTCTCTTGAGCTTATAAATCAATACTTCTCCATTCATCACCTTCTTCTTCACGCTTCATAGTCCTCAGCCATTTACGTCTGGGTCTTCCAACTCTTCTTGTGCCTTGTAAAGCCCAATTAAAAGTTTGGAGAACTAATCTCTCTTGGGGAGTGCGAAGAGTACGCCCAAACCATTTTCCTTTAGCCAAGTCTAGACATATATTCCACTGCAACGATTTCCCTCCAATGCTTCCGTAAAAACATAGGACTCATGAATTGCCATTAACACCAAGGATCAAGATATGACTTCGGCTCCTCACGGTGTGAACATAATATGTTTATGGAATTTAATAGCGCTGAAAATTGCATAGCTGCTTGGCCCATTGTTCCACCGAAATGAAACGGCATATGTCACGTTTACGACATGCAAGATCGTTTGCTCGCTTATGAGCAGGACGGAAAACATTCCCTTTTCTCTATTTTCGACATATTTCTGGTCATGTCCCCCAAATTCTTCTCTTCTTTATCACCAAGCGCTGTATAATTCTGACTATATTTACCTTTTCATTGTCAACATGAGTGGCATATTTATTATTGGCACATTCCCGATCTTTTTCATTTTAATTGTCATATTTCGGATCATTTCCATTTTTTTTTTCTTTGGCATACGTAATTGCATTTACATTTTTTTCCCGTCAATTCTGAAACAAATATCTGTTCATATCCAATGCTCTGTTTTTATCACAGCATTTGAACAAAATTAAATTACCCTAGCCTCAAGTTTGCTTATATTAGGGATTCCAATCGATTAATGCGACCTTTGGATGCTAGTGGTCTATCTATTTTAACAACACAACAATTATATATAAAATGTGCAGGCAAAAAAAAAAAATCTCTAAAAGAGAAGTATTGGAGTTTCAGAGGTAATAAATGAATTACAACTAACAGAAGATTTTTGGAAATTGCTTTCCTTCAAGACCAATGGACTATATAACATATAATGTTTCAGAAATTCAACACCACCATCATTTGAAGAGGAGGCCTACCTACCTATAGCATTCATTTACATTCAGTATCTCTCAATGAAGATGGACGTATGAGCTTCCAAAAAGCTATAGACTGTTCCATATTTATCCTACACTATTAAAAAAACAAAAAAAAACGTAATTTTAAAAGGAAATTCACCGTACAAATATACTGTTCTCAGTCGTAATTCAGTAAAATACAGGCGACCGTAATTCAACCTTACTTTGTTATTATATTTTAGGGGTTGGTGACCGTAATATCACTACTTTACGTCAAAATATCCTCTTTTAAAAACTGTAAAAAAAAAAAAAAAAAAAAAAAAACCTGGAATAAATGTTACCAGACATTTGCCAAGTTTTTAATGCAAATTTTTAATAGTGTATATATAATAAAATTCTTATTGTTACAGTTTTTTTCATCTATTCTAAGTACTACTACTGATAATAACATTAACAACAATGTCCGTCGACACAACATTAATAAACGTCAAACACCGTTTCCCAAATGAGTCACACAAGTTCAGAAAGCTCTATAAAAATACTCGTGAATGATTTCTTTTTCATTAATGTTACTGAAGAATAAAACAAAGTATTCAAACAGAAGGCTTTGGTGTATGGTGTCCCCCTTACTTAATATTTCAGAATATATTTTTTCATAACTGCATCAATATCCGGCGAGTTGTCATCGAATAGTTTTAAGGCCCGGTCACACCGCCCGAACGTTGCTGGAGCGTTCCTTGAACGGTAGGGAGGTGGACCAAACCCTCGAAAATTTAATCTAACGTTTTTACGTTCGGTCTGTATTAGGCTGCTGAACGTAGCAAATCCTCACCTATTTCCTGAGTTTTCTTACACCTCTATTATGGAAGTTGCTAATTTATGCAATAAGGGTATTGGTATACAGGATGTCGAAAAGTTTGTCGTTTTTTTTAATATATACATATATATATATATATATATATATATATATATATATATATATATATATATATATATATATATATAATAGTTTAAACTACTGTGATTTTTCCTTTAGTGATTCAACCGGTTTGTTAATTGTTATTATCATCCTTATTATTACTATTACAATTAAATTTGTGAATTTCCTGAATATATCTTTCTAGAGCATAATATCGAATTATTTAATCTCTATGATTAAATTTCGTGACCCGCCAATAAATCATACAGATTTTCACTCCTTCATACAGCGATGAACGTTAACAAAAAGCAAGAAATAATAATAAAAAAAAAACATTAGTTTATTATTCACGGTTCAATATTAGATTCGAGATTGACGGAGTGAATCATAAACATAAAAAAAACACTACGATAAACAATAAAAAAAACATTGTGTATTCAATTTTCCAAGCAACATTTATATAATTCTCATTCTGGTGTAAATGGTATTTAAAACTATTAATCAAGTGATAATCTCCACTTGATTTTGTTGCAATTTATGTATTATTATTATTAATTGCTAAGCTACAACCCTAGTTGGAAAAGCAGAATGCTATAAGCCCAGAGGCTTCAACAGGGAAAATAACCAAGTGAGGAAAGAAAACAAGGAAAAAATAAATATTTTAAGAATAATATTAAAATAAATATCTCCTGTACAATCTATAAAAATTTTAACAAACCATGAGGAAGAGAAATTAGATAGAAAAGTGTGCCCGAGTGTACCCTCAAGCAAGAGAACTCTAACCCAAGATAGCGGAAGAACACGGTACAGAGGCTATGACATTACCTAAGACTAGAAAACAGTGGTTTGATTTTGGAGTGTCCTCCTACATACACTGTTAGAAAAACACCGTAATTTTAATCGGAAATTCTCCGTAAGAATATACTGTTCTAAGCCGTATTTAAGTAAAATACAGGCGACCGTAACTTTACCATACTTTTTTATTATCTTTTACTGGTTGGTGACCGTAATATCCCTCCTTTACATCAACACATCCGTTTTTAAAACGGCAAATGCTTGACAACATTCATTCCAGAATTTCTACCGCTCTTTTTGATAAAAAAAGATTTGAGTGTAGTTTTGCACCCGAAAGCTTGACCAGGATGTTTAAGTTACCTAATCTTAACGTAACTACCCTGGCGAGTTGAGCTGTTAAGTAATAAGAGAGGTGTGATGTGAATGCAAGTGAAGTTTATTCAACAGATAACTAGATTATATACAAGCAGTCGATGGCAACCACGTCACAATAATTCAAATAATGTAAAACATACGATGGCAAGCTTAAACAGGGTTTTCTATTAATTATCAGTGCGCGAGAGAGAACAAGAGATAGAAAAAAAAAAAAAAAAAACAATAGTATCATAGTGCATGAGCTTGCATGAAACATCTACAGTACAATATACTTATAAAAAAAAGTTCTTCAATGTAGCAATTTGGTTCTCCCCATATAAGGTTGATAATCATACATTAACTGCGTTAGCCATCAACTCTCAGAATACTTTATGAAATTATGTCCTCCTAAAACGGCTCTGACAATAGCATTCATTATGTCAGTTAAGGGAATTCAGTACATGCTTCTCTCTCTCTCTCTCTCTCTCTCTCTCTCTCTCTCTCTCTCTCTCTCTCTCTCTCTCTCTCTCTCTCTCTCTCTCTCTCTGGTTGGAAATTTAAATACCTCTGTGTTGAAAATATTTATATTTGAGAGTCAACATAGAAAGATATAGATAGACACAGACATTTCAAAAAGATCTCAAAATGAAGAAATCGACGTATGTTATCTAGATCCTAATATCGATACCTTAACTCCATAACTTTAAATTTTAAAATGCGTTTAAAATTAATCAAAGTAATCTTCGGCAGTTATTCTTATAAAGTAAACCCACAATTTCTGAAAAATAAAATTTATTTTGAGCTTTCGTAGGGACCATCTTTCCTCTTCAGAAATCCAATTGTTTTCTGAAGAGGAATGAAGACGGTCCCTTCGAAAGTTCACAATAAATTTAATTTTTCATAAATTGGGGTTTATTTTATTTATCACATATACACGGAAACTGTATTTCTATGTAGTTATTTCTTATGCTAAGCGCGAGATGAATACGATTCAAATAAGTACTTTATCTATATTTTAGTTACCTCATACAAAATCAAATAGTTTACTTGAATATTTAAGATTATTGGTGGGGGAGGGATGGCCCGAGTGACCATACCCTGGCTGGGTCCTGGATAAGGAGCAGTCACCTTGAGTACCTAATGGCGTTTTCAATTAGCTAACCAAAGTAGCTAAAACTGAGGAATGAAAGATAAAAGCATATCTGTTGGACTTAGATAAATCAGATCAGTTGAAATAACCCCAATCCAGGAACAATATATGTATTTAAAAAATTTTCTGAGGGGGATACGTGGTGAAAAGTTTTGTGTATCGCCATGATCAGCAAAGCTGTACTATTTTTAGTCAGGGCCATCCATATTAGGATGGTTTGCTGTGCGCGATCAGACGAAAATCTCCCTTCACCAATCTGCACTGGTCAGCATGGTGATGAAAACTGGCCAAAAACCAGGTATGAATAAAGACATGACTGACCCCTTTGTCCTGCAGTGGACTAGAAACGGTTGCATTCTTTATTGTTGTATATGTATTCAATGGGGACTACATAAACCACAGGTTTGGTGTATGAGGGATTTTCTCGATATCTTTGGAGTCTACAAATGACGGAGTCTTATGAGGATCTTTCATGAGGGCAAGAGAGGCCGAGATGCTTAGAAATCTAAGACAAAGCCAACGTCAAATGGAGAGGAAAAAACTTCACTCTAAATAAACTTTTAAAACTGAAATGGCAAAAAAAAAAAAAAAAAAAAAAACTGCAAACAAGCTTTCCTTGGAAAAAAAATCAGCTAAAGATGTTTAACTTCTCCATAAAATCATTCTGCTGATGCTTACATGTCGACATTCATCTTACATTAATGAAAACAATATCACTGCAACAATTATTTCGTCTGGAATATTTGAATTATAAACGGTATGGAATTAACTCTATTCAAATCTATACCCTCAAATATGTACAGATCTGTTCGTATTGGCATTAAACAATAAATAATATAAATTCACAATTTACTAAGGTTATTTCACACTCATTTATGTATTTATTAATTAATTATCGTTATCAGAAACACGCGTTTACACCCAAATAAGTATTAGAAAACAAGGGCCAAATTTCAACGAAGTTCAAAAGTGCGAGCAAGATAAATCTTAATAACGCAGCGTGATTAGGTAAATAAACGTTTGTTACTGAAATTATATTTCATAAAATGCTCTATCAGTTTAATAAAATAAATTATGAATTATTTTTCTATAATTAAAAAACCGTTTTCGTAAAGCAGATATCAAATTTGGCAGGATAAAATAGCCGCGACGCATGGAAACTGCAACCGAATTATCTTGGAGGGATTTTAATATCATGAAACGAATTAAAAGCCATCCGTGTAATATCATGATTGGCTTATTTGGTCGAGTGAAACAGCTGCTTGATTTGGTAATGACGCTGCATATAAATTGCGATCAATGTTGGTGTGGGGTATTGCAAACTATTTAGTGATCATTTTGTAAGTAATCCATTGAATCATCATCATTATTATTATTATTATTATCATTATTATTAGTATTATTATTATCATTATTATTGTTATCATTATTATTGTTATCACTATTATTATTATTATTATTATTATTAATATTAGCTAAGCTACCCGCCTAGTTGGAGAAGCAGGATGCTATAAACCCAAGGGCTCGAACAGGAAAAATATAGCCCGCCCAGTAAGTAAAGAAAATAAGGAAATAGATAAACTACAGGAGAAGTAATAAATAATGAATAAAATATATTAAGATCAATAACAACGTTAAAAGAGAATTGTCATATATAAACTAAGAAGAGAGACTCAAGTCACCCTGTTCAACATAAAAACTTTCGCTGGAAGTTTGAACTTTGTTAGTTCCATCATCCAACTGCCCAATTAGGAAGATCATTTCACAATCTGATCACAGCTGGAATTTTGTATTGTCTTTTTTTGGTCTCTCCCGCTGTTTTATCAAAGTTTAATTTTGGTGGGAGTGATCTCAATATGAGATTTTTTTTTTTGAGTTCCAATTGCATTTTTCCTTCCAGTTCCACAGTAGGAATTGCCCTATAGAATACTGCGTAATGTTGAGCCTTATGATGGAGAAGGCATGACTTAGAATTATCAGCTGGAATTTTGCATTGTCTTTTTTTGGTCTCTCCCGCTGTTTTATTAAAGTTTAATTTTGGTCGGAGTGATCGCATTTTTCCTTCCAGTTCCACAGTAAAAATTGCCCTATAGAATACTGCGTAATATTGAGCCTTATGATGGAGAAGGCATGACTGTTAGAATTAACTGCATGTCTAGTACTACGTACAGGACGGTAAAGTTTGGGAAGATATGAATGCAAAGAAGGGTCAGAATTATGAAAAATCTTACGCAACATAGAAAAAAAGAACTAACTGAACGGCGATGCAAGAAATTGCTATGTAGATCAGGAATAAGAAATTTAATAGACCGTAAGATTTTGTCCAACGAATTAAGATGAGATTCAGCAGCTAGAGAACAATACTCGAAACAAGGCAGAATGAAAGAATTGAATTATTTCTCCAGAAAAGAAAATCTTAAGACTCAATAAGCCAAATGTTTGTGCAATTGAAGAAGAAACAGGCAAAGTGTTTCTCAAAACTAAATTTGTAATCAAGAATCACACCTAAAATTTATCAATGAAGAGACCTTAATGTTAAGGAACCTCTGTCCTCGACCTACTTACAATCATACTTTGAATTTTGTTTGGGTTCAACCTCATGGCCCAGGATAAACGGAATTTAACCATTCCCTATGGTGAGCATTGAAATCAACAACACAAAAGAGGCCTTTCGGTCATCTTCTTGTATCTTAGTCATAAGGGTAAGAAGACAATCGAATATACAGTAGAATCCTTCAAGTCTGGATTCCAAAAGATCGAACACAAATAGTTGTTATGCGCTCCACAAACATTAATTACCTGAATCTCATGACATCCACATTCGTAGCAGGACTTATGAGAAGCAGAGTACTCAGCCTAATACCCATTGAATTCCCTTTGCCCTAGGAATAGCTGTATGTTTCAAAATGACTGGTTTATCAAAACCTGTAGTAAGCAGCTCGGATGAGTGGCACTTTTCAGAAACCAGTTCCTGAACATGATTATTATACTGTTCGGAGGCAACTTCAAGGTCTCTGAAATTGCCATGTAGTCCACGATTATTGTGATACACTAGATGAAACTGGCTTAGTCTGGGGAGCACTGGTCCTGAATTTTGCTCTATATCCCCAGACAGAATGTAAGTATTAAAAACAATAAAAAAAGTTTCATCATACTTGAAAACAAATTCAATTCTTATTCAACTAACCGGATTAAAATACGTACTTAAGGGGTCAAATAATTAGCCAATTCTTTCTTTATTGAAAGGAAAAGAGAAGTGATTCTTTTGTTAGAAGGGATGTTTATAGCTCCCTATTTCAAGGAACGTCCCAAAGTCCACTCATTACATTGTTATCTATCTATGACAAAATGGCATCGTTCTGATTAGTTTGATACATTACAAAAAAAAAAAAAGATAATAATTATATATTACACAGAAAGAAATTTCATTCTTTACTAGAGCAAATTAAATGCTTTTTACCGTAGTACTACAAAGGGGATTTAACATTCACTATTACTGCAGAGTCAGTTGTACAGAAATTTATTAAGTAATTAGTGCTAACCCTTTTCTCTAAGAAGCTTATTTATAATATGAAAAATAGTATGTGAGTTATTTTCTTTATATATAATTCTTGCCATTTATCACCAACAATTCATCACTAAAGTATCACGCCAGCTATTGTAAGTTCTGAAGCTTGAATTACTACGTTACCCATAAATAACTCGATTCATATCTGTTATGGTTTCTTCACACACACACACACACACACACACACACACACACACACACACAAATCCTATGATAGCGTATTTTTCTTTTATCAAATACAAGTTTCCTGCAAGTTAAGTAAAACATTTCCTGTTTCCTTTCCATACTATGTCTAAGAGGATACCTGTTTTCCAAGACAATTTCATAAACAGCATCTCGGCTATAAGTTACGCAAATACGTTGATCCATCACAACATAATTAAAACAGATAAATCAACCTTTAAATGATGGTTAGAATAAAATACACAAACTAGGAAATGACTTAATATATCTAGTTCACTCACTGAAAGGTTCTTACGTATTCGACTTTTCTTTTTATCTAATCCAAACCTTGCTTCCAATATTATTAAAAAATGTTTGAGAAAACAAAATACATAGAAATGAATAAAGAACCAAAGAAGAAAACAAGTGGAGATAAACAAATGCAAACTGGAAAAAAAAACCACACACACACATTCACACTTAGGTGGCCATCTTTCGATTGTTCGGTTTCTCATTTCAAAATTCCTCCTAGCACCTGGCTTCACAATATCGAAACTAGAGCAGACCTACTTCGAAAATATGCTTAACATAACAACTGACAAGAAGGTTTTAAGACTTTAACGTGGGAAAACCACCACACTTTGCTGGCGTCTCCAGACAACACGCGAATATTGACAGGAAGAGCGTTTTTCATTTTTTTTTTTAAAGACTGCGCGGCCCATCCAGGCTGATACGGATTTTTGCTATTGTGTGCTAACACAGAGAAACACCGCTGATAATAATGATTCTGCTTAAAATCACAACAAAGGTACACATAAAAAGACATCTACTAATAAATATAGGAGTTATACCTCACAATAAAACATTACAAGTCATTAAATCGGCAACGTTTCTTTTTAAACTGAGACTTAAAAAATTTGTACATTAACATCCTTTCTTTAAAAAAAAAAAAAAATCTCTTGAGAAAAAAACGAGGAAAATTCTTTGGCAGATAATATTTTGTTTGCACAAAACAAAGAGTTAGTCCTAGAAGCAGCAACTTCTACGCATGAGGTCTTTAAAAAAAATATAACCAGTAATTCTCCAGTATTGAATTGTCCTAAACAAGGTCCTGAACAATTAATTTTTAGAGATCCTGCTCAGCGCTGTAAAAATACCCAAAAATCTTTAGACAAAACTTATTGCAGGTTTCCTACTTCATTACCAATATCATCACATCTAACATTCGCAAACAGAGTAATCATCTACTCCCATCGTCCACGTATTGCTTAACCCTAAAAATAAATCAATTATGGATAGGAATAAAAGAGGCCCATCACGTCCGCGAACCGATGCATAGGAACTTCGAAGTAGCCCAAATCCAGCGATAACTTCCCCTGACCTGTGTCCCTAATGACGTCCGGGGCCGAACATGGTCCCAAACAATGCCACAAGACCAGGGTACGAAATCATCAGTAGAGCGAAAAACAAATCCCCTACAGAATGACCAAGTTGTTACCGTGGCTAACTCCTGACTGATAGTCTTGAGACGTATACTTTCAAACTAACACTATGTATGTATGAATAAACATTATATATATATATATATATATATATATATATATATATATATATATATATATATATATATACTGTATGTATATATATACACATATACAAACATATATATATATATATATATATATATATATATATATATATACATATCTATCTATACATATATACATATATATACACATATCTACCTATCTCTCTCTCTCTCTCTCTCTCTCTCTCTCTCTCTCTCTCTCTCTCTCTCGCTCTCTCTCTCTCTCTCTCTCTCTCTCTCTGTATATATATATATATATATATATATATATATATATATATATATACATACATACATATATATATACATATATATATAATATATATATATATATATATATATAGAGAGAGAGAGAGAGAGAGAGAGAGAGAGAGAGAGAGAGAGAGAGAGAGAGAATACTTCAATATCAATACATTGTCAATACCAGAGGATGGCTGCAGACTAAAACTCAATAACCAATGCCTCATTCACACTTGGGCTGCTGACTCGCAGAAAAAAAAAGTATGTGAAATAAATTATTGTTAGTAGTAGGTTGGCCAGGGCACAAACCACCGGTCAGACATTACAGCTAGAGTGTTAATGGGTCCTTTACCTGGCCAGACATTACTACATTATATGCCTCTCTCTGGTTACGGTTAATTTTTCCTTTGCCTAAACATACACTGAATAGTCTGGCCTATTCTTTTCACACTCTCCAATCCTCATACACCTGACATGACTGAGATTAACAAACAATTTTTGTCTGCTTATGAAATTGTTCTATAGCGACTTTCCGCTTGGTAAGGGTTGAAGAGACTCTTTAGCTATGGTCAGCTGCTCTTCTAGGAGAAGAACACTCTTAAATCAAACCATTGTTCTCCAGTCTTGGGTAGTGGCATAGCCTGTGTATCATGGTCTTTCACTGTCTTGGGAGTAGAGTTCTCTTGCTTGAGTGTACACCAGGGCACACTGTTCTATCTTATTTCTCTTCCTCTTCTTTTTTTTTAAAGTTTCTATAGTTTATATAGGAAATATTTTTTCTAATGCTGAAACTGTTCTTAAAATATTTTCAATTTAACTGTTAATTACTTACGTTGTAGTTTCCTCATTTTCTTTCCTCACTGGGCTATTTTTCCTGTAGGGCTATTTTTCCTGTTGGAGCCCTTTGGCTAATAGCATCCTGCTTTTCCAACTAGGGTTGTAGCTTAGCAAGTAATAATAATAGTAGTAGTACTATAGTCAATTTCTTTTAGCGATGCAGATTTGCACCGACTCTTTTAGCTCGGAAAAGTTTCTTGATCGCTGATTGGTTGGACGAGATAATTCTAACCAATCAGCGACCAGGAAATTTTTCCGAGCTAAAAGGGCACCGCTGCAAGTCGGTGCAAATCTGCCTTGATAAAAGAAACGGACTATAGTAGTAGTAGTAGTAGTAGTAGTAGTAGTAGTAGTAGTAGTAGTAATAATAATAATAATAATAATAATAATAATAACAATATTGATATTGGTGGTACCTTCATACACACCAACAACCACAATTCCTCACTGATGTACACACACTTATCTTCCTGAGGTTGGGAATAATTTGAGGAAAAATGAAAAAGTATTATTCTCCATTTTAGATTTAAGAAAGCAAAAACATTCCATGCAGTCTTCTGCACTCTTGATATTCGAATGTATAACATATATGGAAAGTAGCGTCAAAAAAAAAAAAAAAAAAAAATTGGTTTTCTTTAACAGGCCCACCCAAGTTGCTCAGTTATTATCTATTTTAAACCTGTTTGTTAGTTCCATGGTATTGACGGTCTCAAAGACGAGTTGTTTACACTGCTTCAGTTGCGGCCAGCCTCAATGGAAGTTGCGAAATCACATAAGCAATTCTGTATTCACTAAATATATCTTTTGCGAAATATGCTAAGTTTAATCTATCGGATGTTTTTATCCTTAGAATTCTTTGATGTATTTCTGATTTCCTGATCATATTGATTGTTTTCACCGATCTCTCTTTCTTCCTGTCTGTCTTCACTGCGCGCGCGCGCACACACAAACACACACACACACACACACATATATATATATATATATCATATATTATATATATATAATATATATAAACTATATATATATTATATATTATATATATAATAAATGTACACTATATATATATATATATATATATATATATATATATATATATATATATATGTGTGTGTGTGTGTGCGTGTGTCTATGTGTATAAGTGAGTGCGTGCGAATGTAACCTATACATTAATTCCACGACAAAATGTTAATCGTTTACTAAGGGTAAAAGATATCGGTTGAATATTAAAAATCCCCATAACAAATAAGCATGAATCATTTCCCCCTTTCTCAAGAATCACGAAAAGGTGCTAATGATATTTTACACAAGTAGATATATTTATGGACGGAGAAAGCTGAATCGCACGACCGGCCCTGCTATACAGTGGGACTAAGAAGGTCAAAAGAAGATGCGGATGCTATTCTGGGCACCAAAAGATTTACAAAACAGGAAGCACTTTTGGACATGGGCTTTTCGATTCCCAAATGGGGCCCTCTGTGCACGAGTGTATAGCTATGGAAACGGGGAAAGATGTCTTTTTTAACACTGGTATATTATTATTATTATTATTATTATTAGTAGTAGTAGTAGTAGTAGTAGTAGTAGTAGTAGTAGTTGCTACGCTACAACCTTCGTTGGAAACGCAGTGCTATAAGCCCAGGCCCGGCAAAAGGGAAGATAGCCCACTGAGGGAAGG
>NC_090725.1:288176215-288178715 GCF_036898095.1 Palaemon carinicauda
AACAATTTTTCGGTATTATTGTACGGTATTACAGGGCAATGTAACCTGGGAAAAAAACTACTTTTTTTCGATAGAAAAAATTCCGCTCTCTTCGAAAAAGACTCGTTCCCGTTGCAAATGAATAGTTTCAGAAATATATATATATATATATATATATATATATATATATATATATATTTATATATATATATATATATATATATATATAACCTACGATAATGGGGGGCCCCCAGTGGGAACTCGGGGTTTTGGGTGGCGAAAACATACTGGGGAAACGGTATATAATGGTAAAACAAGCCTTTTCTTCTCTATACATTACCTTCTTGGATTTATAATAAACGGAGGAAAAGACAAAACAATATAACTGGATAAACTTTGGAGGTGCCGTTGCAAAGGCTATGTCTCGGTAAAACTTTACCGATTTTTCTACGCAATGATTACCACTATCACAAATATGTACTACTTCGTATGTGAAGAAAATGATCAGCTTTATCATTAGTGGCATCTGTCAAACTTTACATTCTTGTGCTACATTTCGTCTACATTGAAAAAATGGGATAGGATATTCAGACGAAAATGAAAGAAATACTAAAAATTATGTTAAATATAAAATCCCCAAATAAGCAAGATTAATCTTAAGTTTAATTCAAATGTATCTCTGGTGTTATTTCAAATGCGGGACGATATTAAATTTGTCAGTTTTAAACTAAGTACAAGCGTTCGTCGGAGGAAGGACTACTAAGGTGAGAAAATCCCCACTTGGAATGCTTATTAAGTACCTTATATAACAAATACTATTATTAATCTAAACTTGGATAGTATAAAAGAAAACTTTCAGAGACAAAGATGTTGCATTTATCTTTAAACTGATTTATCAAAACGAAACTCTGAAAAAAAAAAACACTCTACAGGTCAAATCCAACTTCACATATATCCTGAATAAATTCCTCATTGGGATTAATTTAAACCGGTGCTTTCTGCCTTTATTAACAGGCGTTCTCGTGTTTTCCGGAAACTAATAATACTTTTGTTTCGAAATATGCATATATTCTCTTTTCCTCTCAAGGAAATCAAATCGTTTCAAGACAGTGTTCTCACAATTTATTTAAGAATTTTAAGCTAACCATATTCACCGTAATCTCTTACGCAGCAAAATGAAGACTACGTGACTACTACATAAAAAGATATGTTGTGGTGGCCGATGTGGTAACGTCCCTCACTGGTGAACGCCAGAAAGGGGTTCGAGTCCCGCTCAAACTCGGTTAGATTCTTTGGTCGCTGCAACCTCACCATCCTTGTGAGCTAAGGAGGGGGGGGGAGCCTATAGGTCTATCTGCTGAGTCATCAGCAGCCATTGCCTGGCCCTCCTTGGTCATAGCTTGGGTGGAGAGGGCGCTTGGGCGCTGATAAATGTATATATGGTCAGTCTCTAGGGCATTGTCCCGCTCGATAGGGCTATATCACTGTCCCTTGCCTCTGCCATTCATGAGCGACCTTTAAACCTTTACTGCCTTCAATTCTTTTACCATTCACATTCAATATCATTGTTTCAAAATGTTTTTATGTTGACCAGGCTAACATGAGTCTTTTTATAGAGTATATATGACATATCTTTTTTTGACGTTGTTAATAGTTTATTTAGGACATATCTGTTTTGATGCTGTTACTGTTTTTAGAAGGATATATTGTTAATTTATTCTCATCATTTATTTATTTCCTTATTTCCTTTCCTCACTGGGCTATTTTTCCCTATTGGAATCCTTGGGCTTATGGCATCTTGCTTTTCCAACTAGGGTTGTAGCTTGGCTAATAATAATAATAATAATAATAATAATAATAATAATAATAATAATAGCACCTAAAGATATATTCACTATACAAAACGTCAAGTGAATTCCTCAGAATTTCTGACTTGTACAACGTACCTTTATAATATTGCAAATAGCAGCATAATATCCTGGAGAGTTTACGCAGGTCTAATAAAAATGGCTGAATCCAATATACCTGTTAAGCCCAGACGCCGTTTTGACGGACGAGATCTCATTTACATTTCCCAGCTCGGCTGGATAGTTTTCAATTAATTTCAATATTACAGAACCAAAAGGTTTTTAATTCCCCTCCTGATAAACATTCAATTACCCTCTATACAAATCAGGAATTCCATAACAGAAACTATTCAATTTAGTTTATCAATTCCATTCTAACCATGGTAAACATTGTATCAAAATAGAATTTCCATGAACAAACTAAATAAGGAATTCATTTGAACAAACATAGGAGCATTCATATGATAAGCTAGATATATACACGGTCACAGACAACAGCGAAAGTCCACACACACAGACGCACACATACAGGCATTTGCTTGAGAATAAGAAAATCATATACATACGAAGAGAAACTATGGCGTATTTCGCTACGCATCTCACTATCCATTTCGTTTTTTTTTTCTTTTTTTCATACACACACATACGCACACACACACACAGGCATTTGCTTG
>NC_090725.1:288181215-288221215 GCF_036898095.1 Palaemon carinicauda
GCCTTTGTCCTGCAGTACACTAGTAACGTCTGATGCTGATGATTATATGTATGTATGTATGTATGTATGTATGTATGTATGTATATATGTATATATATATATATATATATATATATATATATATATAATTATATATTTATATATATATATAAATATATACAGAAATATATATATACATACATACATACATACATTCACACACACATATATATATATATATATATATATATATATATATATATAACACGGTATATGAAACACAACAGGTTCAATTTCCAATGATGTTACAACACATAAGCAAATGTTGATACTGTATAAAAATGTGCAGCCAATTTTGCGCTCTCTTGATCAAGAAAGTGAACCTATCGATAATTAATAATACATGAAAACCTGTTGTCAAAATTGAAGAAAAGACAAATCCTTTGCTGTTATGTTGTCAATTGTATTAATAAACTCTGTATATTTATTAGCGTGCGAGCCAACATGTAAATTTTTGAGTACAAAATGCCAAGACGTGGTCTGATTTCAAGTTGATCTAATTATATGAAAACAATTAAAACTAGAAGGGTAACCAGTAGAACGCAGACCTAACCCACGTCAGCTTATTTCTTGACCTTCTGCTCGACCTTGGCCTTTGACCCTAGCATGTATTAATTGGCGTGGATTTTCATACACTCAAATATGAACCAAGTTTGTAAGTCTCTGTGACAACGATGTCCAAACTCATCGCTGATTACGTCAATTGGACATTTTGCTTGACTGTGACCTTGACTTATGACCTATGACCTTGACCTTCCAAAATTTAATAGTTTCTAGCCTTTTACATGAGTTAATCCCTGCAAGTTTCATTACTCCACGATTAGAATCGTGGCCAGGAAGCTGTTCACAAGGAAACACGCACACACAAACAAACGCTCCAACAGGGGGGAAAATATAATCTCCATCCAACTTCGTTGACGTAGGTAATAGAAACATGTCAACAGCCACCATCATTGTTGTTTACAATGCAGTTTTTCTTTAAATAACCGCAACAATAACAGATACGATATTTGCAGAACTCGTATAAGAAAATGTAAAATCATAGTCAAGTCAAGTAAATAAATCGGTCTTGGCAGTCAAGAACGGGTTTGGGGGTAAGAGTAAGCGATGTCAAATCTCAATGATATTGTCTCCTCATTAAACTAAATGTCAATCACTTTGGGATTTATATTAACTGCTTTACTAGACACTTCCTCTTAACCCAAGTGCCTCACTCTCTCTTGCCTCCTTCATTCACGCATTTACGTTTCAAAATTCGATTTTATTTATTCATAAATCCCTCATTGTTTTTGTGCAGTTATAAGTGAAAAATTAAGACAAAATGATAAACTAAATCAAATTAAATTATTAAACGTTATTTATATTCTCTTGTTAATCGTTGTTTCCAAATACTTGTATAATAATGGCTACTTTCCTCGTGGTAAGGGTAGAAGAGACTCTTTAGCTATGGTAAGCGGCTCTTCTAGAAGGACACTCCAAAATCAAACCATTGTTCTCTAGTCTTGGGTAGTGCCATAACCTCTATACCATGGTCTTCCACTCTTTTGGATTAGTGCTCTCTTGCTTATGGGTACAATCGGGCACACTATTCTATCTAATTTCTCTTCCTCTTGTTCTGTTAAAGTTTTTATAGTTTTTATAGGAAATTATTTTAATGTTACTGTTCTTAAAATGTTTCAATTTTCCTTGTTTCCTTTCCTCACTGGGCTATTTTCCCTGTTAGGGACACTGGGCTTGTAGCATGATGCTTTTCCAGCTAGGGTTGTGGCTTGGGAAGTGGTAATAATAATAATAATAATAATAATAATAATAACAATAATAATAATAATAATAATAACGGGGCATAAGCACGTCAACCTCCGTAAAATAAGGTTGACTGGTACAGTTGGCTTCATTAATTCCGGTACACTTCATAGGAAGTTAAGAAAACGTCAGCGTACCGGAATTAATGAAGCCAACTGTACGTCGCTTACTGTCCAAAATTTACTGTAGCATTCGATACAAAAGCTGACAATTAAATAAAAACCTCACATACATTTCTTTTTAATTGAAGTACTCTGACACAGAAAAAAAAATCTCCATTCGTGCTAAAAGTAAGACATTAAAAAATACCGTTTATGAATTAAAATTCTTAATTCCAGGGTCCCAGTATTTCTTAAATGTCAACAGCTTTTAATATAGACTCTCTTACCCTTTTATCAAAATGAATATATTGCTGATTTTTCGGAAAAATTAAACATTTTGTAGAGAGAGAGAGAGAGAGAGAGAGAGAGAGAGAGAGAGAGAGAGAGAGAGAGAGAGAGAGAGAGAGAGAGAGAGATTAGTTGGACATTCAGGAAGCCAAGACGAAAAGGTCGGATTATCCAGGATAATTGAATAGCATACTGACCTAAATTGACTTGGTTTTGTTTAACAGACATCTAATTTCATTATTATTATTATTATTATTATTATTATTATTATTATTATTATTATTATCATTATTATTTTTATCATGATTATTATTATTATTATCATTATTATTATTATTATCATTAATATCACCATCATCATTATTATTATTGTTATTATTAATAGCTAAGCTACAACCCTATTTGAAAAGCAAGATGCTATAAGTCAAAGGGCCCCATGAGGGAAAAATAGCCCAATGAGGAAAGGAAATAAGGAAATAAATAAACTAAATGAGAAGTAATGAATAATGAATATGAAACATCCTAAGATCGATATCAATGTTAATTTAAAATAGAGACTTGTGTCAGTCAGTTCAACATAAAAATAATCACAGCAAGTTTAAACTTCCGAAGTTCCACCGATTCAACTGCACGATTAGGAAGATCGTGCATTACTTACAAGTATAAATGGTTTAACTTTCATCAAAGAAAAAGTTCATAAGGCTTTCTTTTTTTATTTCATAATGGACTTTCATTCTAAAATCATTTGATTAGTGAACATAAGTGTTAAACTCTACGGAGTACACTCGCCTTAAACCAACCACACGCTAAAAACTATAAAGTTAAATCATAAGATTAATTTCATGTTAATGAAGACCACAAATTACTCAAATTTCTTCCATTGAAAAGCACACGTAGTTAATCAAAATTCTATTATATTATAAAAGAAACAGGTCTGTCTATTTTTCCCACTCCCTCCCATCCATGACCAAACCTTGCCATTTTCTCTCCGCTATAGTTTTCAATTTACATAAATTTTTGTATTTTATTCCATTCATTGTAAATTCAAATAAATATATATATATATATATATATATATATATATATATATATATATATATATATATATATACATACATACATATATATACATATATACATACATACATATACATACATATATACATAAATCTATATATAATATATATATATACATATATATATATAATTTATATATATATATATATATATATATATATATATATATATATATATATATATATACAGTATACCAAACGACTACATATCCACTTCAAACCCTTACGAGTAGATATTCACAAATTCCAATGATAACGCAACTTCTAGAATCACGTGCTTCATACATATCTAATCTTCATTATCGTGTGAGCACAGTCACGCGCACACGATAAGATTTACTCAAGCATTTAATATGTACAAAGGGGTGTACTGCCTCAATACTTTAATATCTCAGTCTACTATAATATGTATTACTGGATTCATTCAGTTCGTGGAAATTACGACGTACTCGGTTTCACTAAATTCTTAGCACAAAAATCAACTATTGTGAATATACAGTGCATGAAATTGTATAGATCAACCGTATACAATTAAAAGGTAAATTTGAGATTACTTATAAAATGTAAATATTGAATAAGAGTATCGAGCTAAAAATAGGGAAGAATGATCAAGAACTGCTAATAAACAATACATGAAAATTCATACATTAACCATATACAATTCAAAGGTAAATTTGAAATTTTGTATAAAAATGTAAGTAAATATTGAATAAGAATATCGAACTAAAAATAGGGAAGAATGAAGATTCAGAAATCCCAACGTCCTCAAAACCCCTTCCCCCCACAGCCCTCAATAATCTATGCTGGCGCGCGCGCACACAACTATTATCGATTTGAGAACTATTCAAGACAGATCGCACTTGAACCATCTCTCTCTCTCTCTCTCTCTCTCTCTCTCTCTCTCTCTCTCTCTCTCTCTCTCTCTCTCTCTCTCTCTCTCTCTCTCTCTCTCTTAAAGATTAGCTACTAACAGATGCCTACGTCCCCAATATCCTGGGTCGTATAAACTTCCCATTGAATATGTTAGAAGTTTCCCTGATCTAAGTTGGTGCAGGGGGTGCCCTAAGAGTACTGCGACTAATCAAAAGACTCGTGAACTTGCTTCAAATCAAGTCATATTGCTTGTAATGCTATGGTTATTACCATTCAGCATCATTAAGACCTCTCACTGGGTTGTTCGAAGTATTCCTTTTAAACAGGTAAACATAATAAACACAAACATAGGTCGAAGAAGTTAGGTAGATACCGGGTGAAATCCCAAATGGAATAATAAAATAAGAAAAACTAATGTTACCTACAGTAGGCCACCTTAGCTAATTTAAACGATAGTACCTTTTTCTTACGGGTATATTTCTTGTACGGTCCTGATAAACCATGATTTCTTTTAAAACCAAAACTCCTTCAATTTCTTATTCTTCTTGACTGTCTCATCATCATGAATTTACTTCACAGCTGCTGTAGAAATATTTAAAATATCTTTAAATAATTTGTTGAATTACAAAAGATAAAGAAATCTCGACGGGCCTCATAATTATCTATTAATGCTCCATTCTATTCAATGCTATCATTCATTAGTAGTAAGCAAAATCTTTGCTATTTCAAAACAGCTGTTGCAACAGCATTGTATAACGGTAATGACTAGATGCCAAATGTAAATACTATGATACGTAGAAACGACCATCAAACACCGACATCACAGAGTGCAATTCAACTTAAAGGTAATCATCGCATTATATCTTAATTCATATATTCGTAAGCCATAATTGATAACAGAAATTCAACAGCACAATGATAATAAAAGATAACGGGGCGATAGTAAGAATGGCAAGGTTTAGTAAAGATGATAAGGAAAAGATTTTTATCAATCTGAAGGGGAGTTAAATATCAATAAACATCAAGACAAAACCAAACAAAAAAAATCAAAAGGAACATAATTCCTGAAATATAGTTTACCTTAATTTGAGATGTGTCTTTGAAAATTTTGATCGGCAAAAATATTTTTGGAAAAACTATCACAAATCAACTTTTCATAGAAAGAAAAAAAACCCAACTGTAGATTGTACAACAAACTGTACAACTGCTCCATAATAAACATATTTGAGAGAAAATACTCTACCCACAAATCCTAATGAAAACTGAATTCTGAGTATCGTATTGACCTATGACCTTTGGAATTAGATGAAGGGTTAAATTCAACACGAAATCCGAATTCTCAGATGAGACACCTACAAATATCAGTTTCTAATATCACAACGGATATTAAAACATAATAAATGAATCCCATTGATTAAAAAATTACACAGACCTTGAAAAATAGGTCATATTAAAAAAATGGTTGCGTTGCAATGGGAAAAATCTTGCCTTTTTCCCAGCTCACGGTAGGAGATTCCATATAAATAGTTGCCGCAAAATGCACATTTAATCACTTTACAAGCACTTACGTTGGTTTCTCTAGATGCGTTTACCATTAACATCCTCCTAAAACAGAAGAAATATAATTTATTTCTTCTGTATCTCCCAGTGTGTGTCTAGAATTAAGTAGAAAATTCCTTGTGGTCATTTAATGATTTTCACACACCCCGAACACCAGCGAGAGATATAATATATTTCATGACATCCTACAGAAGCAATAGAAGAAGTTCCGTTTCATTGTGAAGAACTATGTTGACGTGAGAGCAACGTACGTAAAAAATAGAGATCCATTATACGAACAAAAATTCTTCAAAGGGAAGCTGAAGTATATATGTAAGCAAAACAAGGCGGCGTATAAAACAACCCTTTTTTAAGGCTAACATAAAACTACTGGTCCTCGAAACATCGAGACAGTTCCTTTGAAGTAACCAAAGAATAAAGTTTACACAAGCGTGTAAAAGTAATATATAATGAAAACTTCAACTCTTTAATTCCTTTGCTCGCATGCAAAAGGTGTGGAGACTTATTTTCATTCTAATTTATAATTTATTCTCAATTATGGTATATTCTTTGCAAGAATAAAAAGTGAGCACCTGAAAGTAATTAATTTTACACGAATAATTGATAAAGTCACAGATAAAAGGTAATACCATTAAATAGATTTTTCTCGGTTTCTCAGGAAGAGGTAAAATCCTAGCTTTCAAAAGAATCGGTAAAACTCTATGGAGAATCCACACCTGAGTTCACCAATGGGAGCAAGGACTTCATTTAATAAGGATTAGCGAAGCATCTAATATCACAATAAAAAGACTTAATACAGCTCGAAAAAATTCAAAAGAATGCTTAATAAAAGGATACGATTACAATGGAGACAAAGGGGGACAACACTTCATACGCACAGACTACGTGAATTATCAATAGAATTAGTCGTACCTAACCTCACCCAGCTCCCCTGAATAAAATAAAATTACCAATTCTACCGTTTCTAATGAGAAGACAATACCATATGCGTTGCAAAAAATGATTTCAATTTCTCGCTTCCTAATTAGGAGAAAACCATTATATGTCGTCAATAACCTTGACCATGCTTCGCTCTAAGCTACACTTTTCACTTTACAATAAGTGGAACTATTTTAAGTCATTTGAAAAAAAAAAAAAAAAAAAAAAAGGTCAAATGGAAAACTCGCGAATAAGCATTTCAAAGTATCAGCGTAATTGCAACTTGTTTTTTTTAGCTAGGGATTAATTTGCAGATTTTTCTGGAATTCATAACTGGGAAACATTTCTAACGACTGAAAGCTATTGATTGACTTTTGAATTATAGTAAATACAGTAATATATATATATATATATATATATATATATATATATGTGTGTGTGTGTGTGTGTATATATATATATATATATATATATATATATATATATATATATATATATATATATATATATATATATATATCCCGTTCTGAGTGAGGATATATAAACGTGGTGCAAGGGTTTGTGCATGGCCATGATCAGGGCCATCCAAACTATGTTGATTTGTTGTCAGCGATCGGTCAAAAATCTCCCACCATCATCAATACGCATTGGCCAGCGTGGTGATGAGAAATAGCCAAATTCCACTTATGAATAAAAATATGTCTGAGACCTTTATCATGCAATGGACTAGAAACTGCTGCATTTGTTTTCGTTGTATATATATAAATAAAGATATATATATATATATATATATATATATATACATATATATATATATATATATATATATATGTATATATATATATATATTATTAAAATAAGCCATATATTTTTGCTACATTAATGTCTGGATTCTCTTAACGACCTCGGTATTAAAGCCCCAGGCGAAATGACACAAAGACAAGAGCTTGTGACCGGCGGGGAATCGAACCCTGGTCCGGCAAACTTGTAGAGACAGTGACTAAACCACTTGGCCACGAAGAAAAAATATGGCTTATTTGAATATGAAAAACACGTCTAAATGTGCAAAAATTTATCATATATATATTATATATACATATATGTATATATATACATGTATGTATGTATATATATACATGTGTATATATATATATATATATATATATATATATATATATATTAATTGGACTCCATAAGTTAATGCAACACATATAAAGAATATATATTATAAAAACATAATGATTACATGATCCCTTATAACAGTAAATATGAAATGAACGTGAATAAAATATTAAGAAGTCATGGTTTAACAGACGAACAAAATCAATAATGGCAATAAACACCATTACTGTTTTCACCATATAAAACGAACAGATATTTTCAAACTAAAAGAGGTCATCAAATAATTGAACAATATTCCTCCAGGGAAAAGATTGAACGAGAGAAGGAAACTTAAGAGCAAAGTTTAATGCAAGTAAATAAAATACTTGAATAAGAAAATAAAAACGTGAATGAATAAACATCTGTTGACATATAGCTGAAGAGTAAATATTGCAATGTTTCCGTGGGGAGATTTCTGGGGAGGCAAGAGGGTATTATACACCAATTCATATTTATATTTGCACACCATTCGGAGAATAACAAGAGAGGGTAAATTTACACACACACACACACACATATATATATATATATATATATATATATATATATATATATATATATATATATATATATATATATATATATTTATATATACACACAGACACATAATGCCATACGTATGACTTCTCGGTCTCTCCCGTCCCTCAGGTAGTGGGGAAAGGGAATTGTCATACACTGGTGAATGAGGGTACCCCAAGAGGTACACTCACAAACCACAAACTGTCGTGTGATAGTTAGGGAAGGGGGGCTCGCGGTAAGGGTCGAATCTGCGCAAGCGCCTGTGCGTGCATATCTATCTAAACATTTAGCTGTCTTTATTGACAGGTCGCGTACACTACTGTGTGTATATATATATATATATATATATATATATATATATATATATATATATATATATATATATATATATATATTACTTGTGCTATTCCTCCAAGAATGAAACCAACCAGACACTCAACTCGAGAGAGAGAGAGAGAGAGAGAGAGAGAGAGAGAGAGAGAGAGAGAGAGAGAGAGAGAGAGAGAGAGAGAGAGAGAATTATAACGAAAGAAAGGGGTACATTTCGACTATAAATTGTATACCCAAAAAAAACCTCGGGGTTTCTATTATAGACTCACCAATGGATCCGCAACCTACAAATGCCTATAACTCTTCTATATTTCTACGTATTCTTTACACAACCAGGTGGCGCTGCAGAGATTCTTTACATTATGGTAACCTTAAGCCCAGCGAACATGATGAGGCACAGCCCATAGAAGATAAGGGAAAGATTCCCGATCTAAAAATATAGTCAGGAGACTTGATTTGTACGATTAATCTCTCTCTCTCTCTCTCTCTCTCTCTCTCTCTCTCTCTCTCTCTCTCTCTCTCTCTCTCTCCACGTTAGTACCGTAGCCACAGTCTTGGAATGTATAATTTGTTTACCCAAAACCAACAGTAATTTAAACAGAAATTTGGCTGGAGGAAATGTTGCTACCTGAAATGGTATAACTGAAATGAATAAGCGTGAAATTGTAACTACTCTTATCACAAGGGAGAGAGAGAGAGAGAGAGAGAGAGAGAGAGAGAGAGAGAGAGAGAGAGAGAGAGAGAGAGAGAGAGAGAGAGAGAGAGTCTACTATTATTCATGTACTTATTCAACGGTGATCTAGGGCACACCAAAATTTCAGAAAAAAAAACACAATTTGTGAAAATCTCTGCACAAACATCTTTATTATCAAGATATTAAAATTATTATATGCAATAAAGTAATTAACAATAAAACAGAATATTCAACGCAAACATTATTCAAAGACAATGAAAATGAAAACACACAGGTGTGGCGAACATCAATCAAACAATAGCCCTAAAAAAGGACAGAAAACTAAATACTTTGTTCTATTTTTCAAATAAACAAGTGACCATGACGGACAATTCTGTTCCCATTTAATCCCACTGTTTGAGACACGTTTTGCAGTAACTGTCTTTAAAAATATCTGTGAAGATGCGTTGATAATTCTCAGAATCTGGCACTCGTGAGTTCTTGGAACATATGTGTAAACTTTAAAACTGAGCCTTGTTGGTTTTGTTAGCAAATGGTATTCCAACACTTAAAATAAACATAATTAGATGAGGGGGGGGGGGAATTCAGTGCCCAACCCAGTTTAGCAACGTGTCTTATATAGAAATGTTCAATAGATGCATGACGAAACGTTCTAATATCTCTAAAATATAAAGATTTACAATCTATTATCTTTCTGTTGTGATATGTAATAGATCATCTTCAAATTCACCTACAGGATTTTCGAGGAGAATAAGGCAACTAAATCATACAGCTAGAAAGGAATGAGGAAAATATAAATGCACAGGCCGTTGTGTGCTTTCCCCCGATAATGATAAACAAAAAGTTATCAAATACAGCATCATCTGTACTGTAAAACATCGCAAATACACAAAGGGTAACCCAGAGGATTCTCAAACTAAATTTTACCAAGTGAAACTGAAACAGCGAGTTGAAAGTAAATACATATTTATCATCAAGTTATTTTGAAGTACCATTAGAGAATATAAGATCAAAGGCTACTATGATAATCTATGTAATGATCTTATACTTGACATTATGTAAGGCTTCATATGTGTAGTTATGCAAGAATCTCATAGTTGAAGCTCAGAGGAATTTTTTCATTTGAAACTCCGGGAGATTTTGTTGATTCAATGAAATACCAAAAGATTTGAGGGTATACGATACACTGCATGCAACATTTGACTCATTGTTGGTTGTGCATGAAATTTATACAACAGACACGTAGGGCATTTACTGTATAAAAAAACACGAGTTTCAAATGTAATCTGCTAAAGCTTTTTTTTTTCTTTTTTTAAACTTAGCATGCAGTGCTACAAGACAAATTAATCATTCCCTATTATTGAATGTAATGTTTTAACCCTACAAAATACTTTCATAGGGGTCGTTAAGGCAATGTACAGGTTGTTTAAAGATTAGGATTCTCAGCTATATTATGAATAAAAAAACGCAATTGTCATTACATTTATCATGATTTACAGGCATAAAGAGCATGAATTCTAATGGACCAGTCCAAAAAGCTGAAATTCTAATGTTTGAAATATATGGAAAACAGAAAAAAACTAGAGGGGCACTCAGTTGAACGCAGACCTCCACCGCGGCAGCTTATTTCTCAAACTTGACCCTGACCTTTGACCTTAACATGTATTAACTGGCGTGGATTTTCATAAACTCAAACAAGAAGTTTGAATTCTCTGTGACAACAATGTCCAAACTTACGTCTGATTACGTGAATTGTACATTTTGTTTGACCGTGACATTGAACTTTGACCTATGATCTTGACCTTCCAAACATTAATTTTTTCAAGCTTTTACATAAAAATCAATCCCTGCAAGTTTCATTACTCTACGATTAAAATTGTGGCCAGGAAGCTGTTCACACACACAAACACACAAACAGGTGGTAAAACATAACCTCCTCCTAACTTCGTTGGCGAAGGAAACAATGTAGAATATGAATTCTAAGCAAAACAAATATGAATTCTGATCATAGGAAGACCGGGCTGTAATTGCTACGATTTAGCCTAAGGTTTGGAAAAAAACTGACTATTGGAGCTCCCAAAAAAAAAAAAAAAAAAAAAAAAAAAGAGGAGATAAATGGGAGTCAACCAAAAAGGTCAGATTCAACCGGCACAGATTTTCATTAGTCTGCCTATCAAGTCTTTACACTAGAATTAAGATGCCCTGAGGCCAGAAAGGTACCCCTCCCCTCCTGGCTCCAGAGCTTACAGAGTGTTCCTTGACCACTTCACAGATTCCTTTGATGAATACTTCAGACCTAAAGGAAAGTATAATCTTTATTATTCCGTCATCCAGAAGTTCCAAGAAAAGGGTAAGCCCACGAGGAAGGGTCACATCAGATGAGAAGAAACTGTTGGACTGAGGTGGTCCAACCTCAACAACCCCCTACCCCGTCTCAGCTTGACTATATTTAGATTTGCTCAGGACCCACTTAAGAGGGTCCTGGATTTGCTCTTCCCTTTCCAGTCATATTTCCGTTTTATTCTTTAGTTTAAGTTTTTTTTATTTCATCATATAATTAGCTACGGCCTTTTAGAAATCTTATGTTTTCGTTTTGATAAATCATCCGTTAATGGTGTAACATTTCATGTTCAATTAGTTATGAAGTTCTTCTAATGAAATTACTATTAAGATTATTGAAGCCTATTCCTTCGTTGTCTGAAATTTTAAAGTTAAAACGTAATTTAAGATCGTACTAAGTACAAATTCCCTTTCCCTTGAATAAATATTAATCGTCGTCAACTTGGTAAAACCATCCAGGTCAGAAACTCTCTCAGTGTTCTCAAATGATAATCAGTCGGATTCCATTATATCTACGCTCATTTTCAACAAATGGTTAAAGTAGGTGACAGACTTGGGAGATATTAATATAATGAGATATGTAACAAGAGACAAAACTTCAGAGCAATGTAATTATGTGCTGTTTTAATTAAAACAGAAGTGAACATCTGGCCGAATTCGGTTTGGCTGTATAGTCTAGGTCTAGGACAAGGTCTATAAATGAGTCTTTGTCTAGGCTTTCCTGGCCGAATTTGGTTTGGCTGTATGGTTTACGACAAGGTCTAAAGATAAAGTCTTGGTCTAGGCTTTCCTGTCCGAATTTGGTTTGGCTGTACGTCCAATCACAGCGATGGATCCAATCTTAACGAGGTTCTCAAGAGAGCTGCATCTTGTTAGGCAGCCCATAATATTCGATGTTGGTAACTTCCACACTTGAATACCCTCATCAACAGAGGAGAGCCGACGTCGGCTCACGTCGCCTTCGTAGCAACTCTATTATTAGACAACTTTGCGGGCAAGGTCTCGATACACCTTGTTTGCGGGGATGATCTGCAACTATTTTAAAAAAATCTCGCAAACAAAAAAAGGACAAAAGGAGAAAACAACGATACCAACCGAGTGTGGACTCGGGCACACTATTCTATCTAATTTCTCTTCCTCTTTTGGTAAAGTTTATGTAGTTTATATAGAAGATATCTATTTTAATGTTGTTACTCTTCTTAAAATATTTTATTTTTCCTTTTTTCCTTTCCTTACTGGGCTATTTTCCCAGTTGGAGCCCCTGGGCTTATAGCATCCTGCTTTTCCAACTAGGGTTGTAGTTTGGGAAGTAGTAATAATAATAATAATAATAATAATAATAAAGGGGTCAAGTAAAATAGAAGAGAATAATAATAATAAAAAAAGGCCTTGCTTCCAGTACCAATCTTTAGTTTCTTCGGCGACAGATTTTTCCAAAAGAAAAGGGTCGCCAACGTCCTTTTAGGTCTTGATAGAGAAAAACATTTTCTTTCTTCCAATCTTTCACATATTTTTCGATATATCCCTTGGGCTTACCCCCGACCTGATATTGCGCTCGAAATAGCAGCAGAATATGTGAAGAAGAGAATTCGTTTCTTTCTCAATATACCTTAGTTCATGACTTACGGTTTTCTGAATTCTTATCGATCTCACATTATCTAATCACAGAATCTCATTCACTCCATTTATATGCGGCCATAAATCATCATTTTTATGCTGCTCAAATTAACCTCTATCACTGAATGAGAAATGTATAATGTGGAATAGTAATTTCACATTATCTGGTTCCATCCTTCCCACCTTCATCTGATCTCATAATCCTCCTCATTTCCAGAGTGAAAAATAAACATTGAACTAAAAATAGAAGCTCTCGACCACCGAGAAGCCAATTATATGGAAAGTCTTGAAAATTTTTGAAATGAACACATGGGGTTGTGGTGGCCTATGTGGTAATGTGTCTGACTAGTGAACGCCGGACTGGGGGTTCGAGTCTCGCTCAAACTCACTAGTTTCTTTGGTCGTTGCCATCCCACAATCCTTGGGAGCTATGGATGGGGGGGGGGGGGTGTGAGGGAGCCTATAGGTCTATCTGCTGAGTCATTAGCAGCTATTGCCTGGCCCTCCTTGGTCCTAGCTTGGGAGGGGAGGTGACTTGGGCGCTGATCATAGTACATATGGTCAGTCTCTAGGGCATTGTCCTACTTGATGGGCAATGTCACTGTCCCTTGCCTCTGCCATTCATGAGCGCCCTTTAAACCTTTAAACCTGTCCTCGGTATTTTCCCAGATTTTCCGCTTCTCCGTCTAACATAAAAACCCCCAATAAAAGGGTTAATTAATATCAATAAACAAGAATTCCTCATAAGACGCTTCTTGTGGAGATTTTTCGAGGAATATTTTCAAAACATCTCACAATCATGACACAGGTGAAAACCTTTCCAATAGTGGATGCCTCGTGAGATGCTCTGCATGGAAAGTATGTACAAACCGGTCTTCACTTCCATTTCTTCCGACGACGAAGTAACTCACGTAAGTTGAAGATTTTTGTATTGTTATAGCAACATTACGCAACAGATCTATATAACAAGAGTCTTTTTTGTCTTCTGCATTCAACAGTGATTCTTCTTTGTATGCTATTGTTCATAGTAAAAAACGAGGGTTAAGAAAACCCCGGATTGAAGGGCTCGGTCTATCTTTTGATATATCTTTGACAGAGATTTGTTATGGATTTTGTTAAAGTTCATGTTTTGCTTTTACTACTATGATTAATAATAATAATAAAAATAATAACAACAACAACGGGATGATTACTGCTTAAAAATAAACCTATTTCAATAAAGGAAACTTTATTCCATTTGAATAAAAACAGCGATGAAATGAAAGGAAAACGATGAAATAAATGACGGTCAATATTACTACCAAGAAATAAAAATGTAAACGTAAATATTAAAAATTACCGGTTACTATTAATAAAAATACATTTGTGTCTGTAATAATAAAACTTTTAAATAATAATATTAATTTTAATAATATGACTGATGAATTTTCTTTATATTATTTGACTCTGCAATCTTATGGGTCATTGTCTCGTTAGTATTTGATGGTTGAAACGATTTATATCAATATCATCCTCATCTCCTCCTACGCCTATTGATGCAAAGGGTTTCAATAGGAAAAAAACAAACAAAAATTGAATACTAAACTCCAAATAAACGCGAAATCAATATCGTATATACTCTACACAAACTTTCACAACTTAGATTTTTAGAATATTAATATCACATATCATTTAAACAAACTTTCACAACTTAAATTCTTAGAAAATTAAAATCATATATACTTTACACAAACTTTCACAACTTAAATTTTTAGAATATTAATATCACATATCCTTTAAACAAACTTTCACAACTTGAATTCTTAGAAAATTAATATCATATATACTTTACACAAACTTTCACAGCTTAAATTCTTAGAACATTAATATCACATATCCTTTAACCAAACTTTCACAACTTAAATTCTTAGAAAATTAATATCATATATACTTTACACAAACTTTCACAACTTATATTTTTAGAATATTAATATCAAATATCCTTTAAACAAACTTTCACAACTTAAATTCTTAGAAAATTAATATCATATATCCTTTACACAAACTTTCACAACTTAAATTTTTAGAATAATATCACATATCCTTTAAACAAACTTTCACAACTTAAATTCTTAGAAAATTAATATCATATATCCTTTACACAAACTTTCACAACTTAAATTTTTAGAATAATATCACATATCCTTTAACCAAACTTTCACAACTTAAATTCTTAGAAAATTAATATCATATATACTTTACACAAACTTTCACAACTTAAATTCTTAGAGCATTAATATCACATATCCTTTAAACAATCTTTCACAACTTAAATTCTTAGAAAATTAATATCATATATCCTTTACACAAACTTTCACAGCTTAAATTCTTAGAAAATTAATATCATATATACTTCACACAAACTTTCACAACTTAAATTCTTAGAAAATTAATATCATATATCCTTTACACAAACTTTCACAACTTAAATTCTTAGAAAATTAATATCATATATACTTTACACAAACTTTCACAACTTAAATTCTTAGAAAATTAAACAGCAATAAAGTAAACCTTTAAAGGTTTTGATATTGTATTTGATTTGGATCCTACATCATTAAAATTATAAGAAAATCATCTTTATCACTTATTTCACAACTACTTCCGTTTACCATCATAATACAGTTTCGGTTGGGAAGGAGAAAACAGAATAAGAGGAAAAAACAGAATAAGCAGTAATAAAAGCATTGGAAATGTGAACGAAGTAGCGTCAGTGCTGTGATACATAGCATGTCCTGCTCATATTACACTATCCTGGGTCAACACCCTGAAGGTATGAGTTTCTCCTAATTAACCAACGTGCCTGATAGCATAGTACTGAAGCTGGAGAGTCAGCCACACCTACAGCCTAACACAGATCATACCTGCTTTTATGTACTGGCATCCTACTGACAAGTAGTTCCTAGCTTTATTTGAAAAATGTGTATGGAGATGCCTTATGATGTTATTTTTCTAATTTTAATATTATACTTATTTTTCTTTTATTTCTAAAAACAACTTCTATCTATTTATTGCTTATTTATGTCTTTCTGATTTTACTCTGATTTCTTTTTTCATTGCAATATTTATCTGTATTTTACTGTTATCAATTTTTTTTCTTAACTGTTCATTAGTGTTATACATGTTTAAAAGTTTAAGGGCCGCTCATGAATGGCAGAGGCAAGGGACAGTGACATTGCCCTATCAAGCAGGACAATACCCTAGAGACTGATCATACATACACATGATCAGCACCCAAGCTTCCTCTCCGCTTAAGCTAGGACCAAGGTAGGCTAAGCAATGGCTGCTGATGACTCAGCAGCCATCCTAAGCTCACAAGGATGGTGAGGTGGCAGAGACCAAAGGAACTAATGAGTTTGAGCGGGACTCGAACCCCAGTCTGGCAATACCACAACCATTATTAGCAGATGATATTAGCTTCTATGGACGTTTACTTATAAAGTTGGTGTCTTGCTAGGTATCAAGTAAACAAATAAGGATTAATGATAAGAAAAATAATGATAATAAAAACCTGGTCCAAGGAAGTTGTTCTTAAGTCATAAATGGAATTTAATCAACATTTCGAGGTTAAATAATACAGAAAGACAGCAACAATACGGTTTCAAGATCTAGAGATGACTCACGAAAGGCCACGATTGTGCATACAAATATAATCCTGGAAGAACAATATCGCTTAAAGAAAAAAAAGAAAAAAAAAGATGAGCTGTATAAAATAAAATAACTTTGCCCAATGCAACCCATTATTATTATTATTATTATTATTATTATTATTATTATTATTATTATTATTATTATTATTATTATTATTATTATTATTATTATTATCATCATTATTCTTATTATTCTTAAAGCTACAACCCTAGTTGGAAAAGCAAGATGCTATAAGCCCAAAGGCTCCAACATGGAAAATTAGTCCATTGAGGAAAAGATATAAGGAAATAAATAAACAATATAAGTAGTAATGAAAAATTTAAATAAAATATTTAAAAAACATTAACAACATTAAAACAGATATTTGATATATAAACTATAAAAAGACCTATGTCAGCCTGTTCTACATTCAAACTTTGCTGCGAGTTTCAACTTTTGAAGTTCTACTGATTCAACCACCCGATTAGGAAGATCATTCCACAACTTGGTCAAAGCTTGGAATAAAACTTGTAGAGTACTGTGTAGTATTGAGCCCAGAGACGTAATGAACGAAGCCAGTGGTTTCACACAAATCTTCATGATTATTTCTTTGATTCATTACTGGTGTCAGGATTAATAACGAAGTCATTATTTACTCTATAACTATTATTGATGACAGTCTAGCAATGAAGTCTTCATTATTTCTAAAAGTCAGGCCTTCACCATCATGAGGTTCAATACAAGACAGTATTCTAGAAGTTTTATTCCAGCTGTGACCAAGTTATGAAATGATCTTCCTAATCGGGTAGTTGAATCAGTGTTCGTAATTATAGGCATGCATTTAATTCTAATAGTCAGGCCTTCTCCATCATGAGGCTCATTACTACACACTCTAGAAGTTTTATTCCAGCTGTGGCCAAGTTGTGAAATGATCTTCCTAATCGGGTACTTGAATCAGTGGAACTTCATAAGTTCAAACTTGCAGCAAATGTTTTTATGTTGAACAGGCAAACATAAAGTCTTTATATAGTTTATATTTGAAATATCTGTTTTAATGTTGTTATTGTTTTTTAAAATATTTTATTTTAATTGTTCATTACTTCTTATATCGTTTATTTATTTCCTTATTTCTTTTCCTCACTGGGCTATTTTTCCCCGTTGGAGCCCTTGGGCTTACAGCATCTTGCTTTTCCAACAAGGGTTGTAGCTTGGCTAATAATAATAATAATAATAATAATAATAATAATAATAATAATAATAATAATAATGAAAAATATAAAACCATGTTTCGAAAAAGTGACAAAAAGAAAAAAAGTTCCTATGACAGCCACCCTTGAAAAGGTGAAGAGAGTATTAAGCTGAGTACTTTTGTCTATAGAATAGTAGGCTTTCATTTAAAACAGGCTGCCTCTTCTAGGTCACCACTTCTTATTTTACCGATTTATCTTTTACTTTTTTACTGTTTAAAACCAATTTCGAAAAATTAAACATCTCCATAACAGTTAATGCAAACTCTACTTTTCTCAAAAAAGAAAAAAAAAAGAAAAAAAAAATTATCGAAGGAAATATAACGGATATAACTTGGAATATTACCTCCCCACCCCACAGGAATTACATTAGATCCCTCCTAATTTACAGCTTACTAATTTCCATTCTAAATCCTTCAATTTCGTGATTATTTAATAAGTCAATTATTTGAAAGCATGAAATATGCTATTTTCGAAACCAAAAAACTGCATCTCTTAGACTAAAAAAAAGTAGACAAGCTAAAATTGACCAAATGGCCAAGGAAATATGAAACATGACACTTTTCATCCTAAGAAACATATTCCTGAGAAGAATAATCACCATATTGTAGGGAAGGACTCTGATAGGAGTACTTACCATGTGAAGAGGAGAAGCGTACTGTTCAGAAGCCGCCCTGGGCCTCATGTAGGAACATGCGGGGTGAATGATGGGCCCAGGGACATCTTCGTCATCGTCATCCATACAATCAAAGTTCAGGTTAAGGACACCTGGGTGCACTAAAGAATGATTTGCTGCATCACAGGCCGTACCAACAGAGCATGATCGGTACCTCCTCTGTGGCGATCCGCCTTCAAGAACTGTGCAGTCTGGTAATTGTGGAGCTAACCGATCTGGTTCTGGAGAGTTCCATGGTTGCTGTCGTTGGCTGGTAGTACAAGTAGTGCCTAGCTGCTCCCCAGAACTGCTGGGATGTAAGGAACAAGAGGGTGCTTTGGCAGCTGCAGCTGCAGCTGCTGCCGCTCTTCTGTCCTGGTTCTGGAACGCAGCTCTCCAGTCATCTGAAGAATAGAAGTAGAATACCCTGCCACCGACTAAAAAGGGCTTGGGAGGATCAGGAGGTAATGCAACGCTGGGTGTCTGGTGGCATGGCATAAGTTGCAAATTTTGACGACGAAGGGGCGGGCTGCACGAGCTTGCGCCCATGGAAGGCGTCATACTATGGCGACGTCTGTAGGGACTTGAGCAAACTTCATTGATAAGGGCAGATTTGTTCACCCAAAATCCTGCAGTTTCTTCTCGATCTATTGAGGAACTGCGCCTGGGTCTCTCTGCCTTGGTCAGTCCAGATCCATGCACTACAGCCTTTCCAACTGTACCACTGCTGCTGCCACCTCCTCCAGAAGCTGTACGGCCCCCACCTGGACTTCCCAAGAGAGATCTGGCAACATTCTTCAATGCTAAGGCATTGTGCTTCAAGAGACCGCGTGCTTCTGATACATGACAGTCCTGTCTAGAGGAGGAGGTGGTATCCGTCCCACTACCTTGAGAGCGAGGAGATCTAGAACCATCGTGTTGCCTCCTGGAGATCCTCAATCGGAGGAGTCGAACACCAGACTCGTGAAGTGATGCCTGGTCCAAAGAACGACTTCGGGGCTTTCTGGGGGCAACGCTGGCCATAGCAAGTTCCTTGTCACCGAAATGTTATGTTTCATCCTCACAGCTCATGGTCATAATTAAAATCAATTTTCTACCTTGACCTTTGACATAATCCCAATTTTCTACACATACTAGGTTCAATTTTCTTTGAGAGTCCTGTGCTGCAAACATAATTGACGTAGTAATACAGAAAAATTATCATTCATCACTCTTCCTCTTTCTAATATATATTCAACACCATTTAATTCTGATATAAAATAATAATTCTGTTAATTTATATCGTGATAATATGCTTTCCCATTTTCACGCCCAAATATAAGACTGCAAGGCTATAAAGGAAACAAATAAAACACATGCTGCCCAAAATGAAAGAAATCAATAATTTCTCGTCATTCTCTGCATCATCTATAATAATCCTAATTTTCAATATGGCTCCGAACTGAGAAACGATACAACGGTGGAGAGTACTTATCGAATATTGGCTTTGTTGAAGAGCAACCAAGCCTAATGTCATCAACTTTTCAAGAACCTCACTAAAAGTAAAATGCATCTATTTTTAGATCACTGCTACAAACTTCAAACTAAAAAAGGAGAGAAATAAAAGCGAAACTTTTGTTGAAAATATTTCGAAAATTATAGGAAGGATTTGATATTTAACCTTTTCTATAAAATATCTAAATCAGGTAAAAATTTTGAATGTGGATATAACCCTTCATCTAAATGCCCCCCAAATAATTACCATTTTGTAGAAAAAAAACTAAAAAATATCAATAGGTTAAGTTTAGGATAAAAATGATGCAATCAAAGAAATGAGATTTGCAGAGACCAAAGTAAAAAGCATCGTAAGTGACACAACCTAACATGCAAGACTACTCTTGCTAACGAGATTCAAAACTAATGGAAACAACTCAGCCATTTTAAATCAGCATTTGAATGTAGAAACGTTTTACCGGTGCAAGCTCAACATACTCAATAATACTCCACTTTGCTTTTCAAAACATGATTATGTTTACATGGAAATACATAAATAAAATTACACATATGCAGACATATACACACACACATAACTCAAATGTAACATGATTCTATCGGCTAGAAAAAAAAAAAAAAAGTTGCTTCGAAAGGAACTGACTATTTTCCATGACCTGTGTGCGAATTGTTTACGATAAAAGCCATACAGATTAATTGGGACAGCTTTGCTTTCTAATATTATCACCATAATAACTACCAAGAATAAAAACGAATACTAAACTAAATACAATACGCCTCAAAATATGAGAATTTCCTCTTGGGAAGGAGAGAAGGTTTTGAAGCATCTTTTTAAAGAAAGTTAATGGTAATATAATGAAGAGTTGAGGATAACCTTAGAGAAAAAGATTGACTGATATTCTACATCAGGAAGATCACTGTTCGATAAACGTCAAACTGACACAAAAACCCTGATGACAAAAGAAAGTTCATCAATTCACCCCCTACACCACCGAACACAATACCATCTTTAACCTTAACAGGAAATAAATGAAAAACGGATCTACACACAAACAGCATTCGATACAGATTTGATGAGCTGCAAAAAAAACACACCACATACACACACACACACACACACACACACACACACATATATATATATATATATATATATATATATATATATATATATATATGTAATACACACACACACACATATATATATATATATATATATATATATATATATATATATATATATATATATGTGTGTGTGTGCGCGCGCGCGCATCTCTTTATATATTAACATATCTACAGATGCACATAAATAAATAAATGAATAAATAAATATGTATATATATACACATATATATACACACATGTATATATATATATATATATATATATATATATATATATATATATATATATATATATAATCAATACGATAACCAGAACCCAATATCAAAGAACATAAAAATAAGCAGGCATTATCCCTACTTCAAAAGCTTCGTGAATGAAACGTGTACAATATAAAAGTTCCCCACACACACAAAAAAAAAAAATCCAACTATTATATCAAGGGGGTGGAGGGATGGTGACAATGAAATAGCAGCCACCCACCTCTCCCCCCCCCCCCCAACCCTTCCCTTACAAATGTAACTAACTAGGTCAGCTAGGCAAGGCAATCAAACCCACGGATTCCTTCTCTTCGTCAAAAAAGAGAGAGAGAGTTGGTCTTGCTTGCGATTAATACCCTGGGTCTTTTTTAAAGTCCTTGGATGAGTATCCTACGCTATGACCATTTCCCCCACATGTGGACACCTACCAAGTACTTAGGGCTTCGATCAAGAGGCTGAATTCTTCTCCACCCTTGAGGATCGATCCCAGGGTTCTGATCGACGAAGTAAACCTGGCTACTAGGCCACGGCATGTTGTGTGGGTGTGGTGTGTATTCATTTCTAGGTATCTAAATACCGACAGCCAGGTGTGTATGAGTGTGTGGGAGATTATTTTGAAGCTTTTCAACATACAAACCGTAAATGTCAGAGAGAGAGGGAGAGAGAGAGAGAGAGAGAGAGAGAGAGAGAGAGAGAGAGAGAGAGAGAGAGAGAGAGAGAGAGAGAGAATCATGGATATTTTGATTTCGATGTGAAAATTATTTAAACGAAGAAGCCATCTTGTTTCATGGAGTCAGAAACACAACGTCTGTTTTTTTTCCTACACTTTCTTTCTCTACCGCTGCTGCTACCAGCAACATCGACTAACTAGTTAATTACATAATTCGTTATTTAGGCCTTAGGGAAACTGGCAAACTAGATTTTAGCCACTCGTTCCATATCGTCCAATCCGAGAGAGAGAGAGAGAGAGAGAGAGAGAGAGAGAGAGAGAGAGAGAGAGATTTCATTAATCTTTTCACCCAAACATCCAAATGTTATATGTTATTTCAACTCCAGAAATACGATTGCACAACATAAAGGTAAGCATCCACTATGTATTTCCGAACAACTATTGACTTATGTATATATCAACTCCGTTGGTTATTCAATTATCTTTAGCTTCGCATTCTAATCTATAACAAACTCCCTTTTTCATATAGCGCAAAGACGATCTCTTCTTCATAAGTGTAATTGAATAGTTACAGGTAATTTTGACAGATAATATATCAAGTGTTGGAATGTTTTGAATAAGAACACTAGCATATAATATATTACTATCATTAACATCATACAGTTAAGTGATAGAATTATCTTCAACAAGGGTAATACGCATTATCTTCATTAAAATAAGTAATATGTTATTTCAATTTGTTCTTTATCTAATCTACAATAAATGATTGAACAAGTAATTTGATTCGATCAAACACGAATATCACCGTGATACCACAAGCGTCGAAAGCGATAAAATACAACTATCCTACCATCATCAATCACTTTTCTTTCAACTTTCGCTCTGTTAACAACACCACCAACAACTTTACTGTCCTCCATCAATTTTCGATCAACTATAACCATTATGGCATCTTTCACTTGCGCACCATCCATCAAACTTTCCAGAGATCCTTTCCTATCACCGATCAACTTCCTATCTACAATTGTTTCATATGGTCCATCAACTTGCTATTTACTATCAATTTCATACCACTCATCAACTAGCTATCACAATAACTTCATTGGATTTAAAATAACCTTCTATAGAACCAAATGAGAGAGATGAATATACTTAATTGAAATAAAAACACTAAATTAACTAACATTTCACAATGCATACGCAAGTGTACAGCAAAGGAGAAATAAGACGTAAAAATTAGTGCTACTCATTAGTGGATACTTCGATATGATACCCGGTTAATATAAAATAAATGAATAATATTATTAAATATGTTATTCAGAAGGATGCCGTCGACTTCTAGAAATGAAGAAAAAGACAAACAACGTAACTACTCGGAAGTAAAACGAAAACGTTCAGGCAATGGCAAATACAATTTCACCACTCGGCCCAAAAAGCAAGCAAGTTCCTTCAACAACAAATTAAACCCGGAAACCTTTTAAAACTGTTGAAGGAATTCTCATTACTCCACACTCCTATTTTGCAGCGACTTATTCTCGAGAAAAGTTTAAATACATTTCTGCCGATATATCAGCTTTGATATTTATTCCCTTGATATATTCTAATATATTTATTGGACATGTGAAAGTCTCATAAGACAGTCGAGGCATCGAATTTTCAAGCGACCTATTGTAATTAGCTAAAATGGAATGGAAAAAATTTTTCTTCTTTATTTTTTCTTTTGGAGGAAGGGTACTGATGTGGTATTGGCTGCGAGTTTAGAGATTTCTTTGCCTTTGGATATTCCTACATAGAGTATTTCCCGATTCTAAATTCTATTTTATAAATCATAAGGTAGTTTCAGGTTAAATACGTAAAAGAAACAGGCCAATATGAAAGGAGAATTCTTTTTTTTTTTTTTTTTTTTTTGCAGAAGCAGAATCACTGTCAGGTCGGAAAAAAATCAGGACGAATGTTGGCACAGACACTTGGGGAAATCCGTCTTAGTTTGCAGTTACCAGATTTCTGACCATCAAAGGCGGACGGACACGCTTACATCTGCCAGTCAAAGTCTCTCCAAAGGTCGACATGTCCAAGGTAGGATTTGATGCTTCGGCTGATGCTGCATTTTGCACCATTTTCTCCAGGTCTCTTCTTGTCCCTAGTGTCACCCACCTGCTTCTGTGGCCTAGATTTTCACATTTCCAAGCAATCATTTTACTTATTTAAGTGATTTATCTAATTGCTAATTCTATATACCTAATTACACTATTTTTTCGACTATTACTTTATTCTTTATTCTTTTCTCGTCCAGTTATCTATATCTTACTTAGACGAAGTGGCCTAATGATTTGATGTTGCGAATTGCTACTTCTATATACCTAGTTACACTATTTTTTCGATCTTTGCTTTATTCTTTCTTCTGTTCTCGTCCATATATCTTTATCTTACTTTGACGAAGTGGCCTAATAATTTTTTCTAAATATGCAATAATATCAAATAACAATAACTATAAAAACAACCCGGATTATTCTCTATTGCCGTCACCTGTCTTCTCTGTGTCTCATCCTATTGTTTTCTCCCTCTTCCTGAGAGAACGTCCTCATCAAATTTTTCTCCGTGAAGACATTGTCTTTTTACACACTATCAATTTCTAAAATATATTCTCCCCATTTTAGAATTCCTGCTAGGGGTACATCAAAATAGCTAAAGGAAGAGCAGTAAGGTGAAATAGGCGAGACTACAGAGAGAGAGAGAGAGAGAGAGAGAGAGAGAGAGAGAGAGAGAGAGAGAGAGAGAGAGAGAGAGAGAGAAATCTGGTCTGAAATAAGCAATAGTAAATAAAGTCCAATGTATGTATTCGATGAATTTCCAAGTACTCCATCAAAGAAAAAAACACGAGTAACGCTAAAAGGCAACCAAACGAATGCAAATGGACCTAGTTATTAATTAAGGTAGGCTTAAGCTGGCCTCTTAAGAGTTGCGGCTGAATTATGTACATACACCATTACCGGGTATTCCGTTCTGAAATCAATGATGATCAAATTCGTACAGTTGGCTTCACTAATTCCGGTACACTGACGTCTCCTTAGCTTCCCGTGAAGTATACCGGAATTCATGAAGCCAACTGTACCTTCTGTTCCCCTGAAGACTACTTTCACTGAAGGTACCCTTTTGCATGTTTTTTTTTTTTTTCTTTAAGTACAATCATTTCGAATTGAAACCAATACAATGTGACCACTAATATCATTGTAGGTAGTAGTTTGGCCAAGGCACCAGCCGTCCGTTGAGATACTACCGTAAGAGAGTTATGGGATCCTTTGACTGGCCAGACAGTACTACAGTGAATCCTTCTTTCTGGTTACGGTTCACTTTCCCTTTGCCTACACACGCACCGAATAGTCTGGCCTATTCTTTACAGATTCTCCTCTGTCCTCATGCACCTGACAACACTGGGATTATCAAACAATACCTCTTCGCCCAAAGGGTTAACTAATGCACTGGAATTGTTCAGTGGTTACTTTCCTCTTGGTAAGGGTAGAAGAGACTCTTTAGCTATGGTAAGCAGCTCTTCTAGGAGAAGGACACTCCAAAATCAAACCATTGTTCTCTAGTCTTGGGTAGTGCCATAGCCTCTGTACCATGGTCTTCCACTGTCTTGGGTTAGAGATCTCTTGCTTGAGGGTATACTCGGGCACACTATTCTATCTTATTTCTCTTCCTCTGGTTTTGTTAAAGTTTTTAAAGTTTATCTAAGAAATATTTATTTCAATGTTGTTACTGTTCGTAAGATATTTGATTTTTCATTGTTTCCTTTCCTCACTGGGCTATTTTCCCTGTAGGAAACCCTGGGCTTATAGCATTCTGCTTTTTAAACTAGGGTTGTAGCCTAGCAAGTAATAATAATAATAATAATAATAATAATAATACAACTTTCTATGGAGTAATACTGAATATATAAACAGTAAACCATCTCCTTTTCTTACTTCAAGGGAACTCGACTCTTAAATCACGAGCAACGATCGTGCCATTTATAATGTAAATCGGATCTTTCCTTTAATAGTAACGTCTAGTCACCCTCTCAGTAAGTCGTCGGCGAATATTTCAATATCTCTTAAGGGAAGAAACACTGACAGAAAACGGTTTACAGCATTGATTTATTGTTCAATATTTAAAAATGACTTCCGGATCTACCCACGATCGTCTTAGGAGAGCACATGAATGAGATGTTTATAATGCTATAGAATTTAGTGGCCTCATTACAAAAATAACAATTTGCATCAATTTTTTACCTACTCCCTTTTCAATTCTTGTAACATATTTATGATCAAACTGATTCCCTACTCTATGTCAGTATACATTTTTGTATGGTATTATCATTCAAACCTCTCCCATTTTCTCTTGTTTGAAAACGTGTTCTCTTATTTAGACGCAACGAAGACTCTTCCTTTCTCATTTTGTTGAATGGACAGATTGAAAGACAATTTATTAACACTAAACACCAGTGACCTTGGCGCTACCCAAAATATTGTAAAACTCATCAAAAATTTTTTGCCACAAATCTTGCCTCTCTAGATCTTCTTCCACTAACGTACTGTAATATACAAAAACTTTGCTGCCTTTTTTTTAGCACATCATTTCAGCAATTGCTCTGCTTACTTGAAAAAGTCACGATGAGTTTGACCACGGAGCAACTGCCTTTGTTACAGCGACTCATTATAAACTTTCCTGGATATCAAATGTCCTTGAATGAACTTAACTTCCACTGTCTTGGATTAGAGTTTTCTTGGTGAGGGTACACTCGGGCACACTATTCTATCTTATTTCTCTTTCTCTTGTTTTGTTATTTTTTTTTATAGTTTATATAGGAGACTTATTTTAATGTTGTTACTCTTCTTAAAATATCTTATTTTCCTTTTTTCCTTTCCTCACTAAGCTATTTTCCCCGTTGGAGCCCCTGGGCTTATAGCATCAGCTTTTCCAACTAGGGTTGTAGCTTAGCAAGTAATAATAATAATAATAATAATAATATTTATTTAGTTACTTCTATTAAGTTGTGGCGCTCTTTTATCTACTTTTAATCCTGATTACTATAATATTAAATTTGTTAAAAGAAAAACCTGGCCGCTAGTATCCTACTAGTCATTTTTTAACGTAGCCCGGAAAAGGGACATTTAAATTGTCAGACATATCGGAGTTTAGATAGTAAGATAAAAAAAAATAAACAATTGAATAAACAACGTAGCACAGCTCATCACAAACTCAAAATTCCCAAGAGCGCAAAGACACACACAAAATCAAGGTCATGAAAAGCACATTATAAATAAGACACTTACGTTGTGCGCGTGATAAAAACAATGGTTAATTAGGACGAACGAGAATATTTTTTTTTTCTTTACCCAAGAGTGGCTGCAAAAGGAGAAGAGGACAAAGCGATGAAAAAAGAAAGTTACATGCTTCTTTACTTCGTGTTTTTCCCCTTGGGGTTTCTGGACTCCCAAGGGATTCCTAAAGTTTCGAGAAACGAAAGTCTACATACAGGTAATATTAGTAGGATATACAGTATATATATATATATATATATATATATATATATATATATATGTATATATATATATAATATCGAATCTCTCTTTGTGATCTAGTGGTAAAGAGACTCCAACCTCAGTTTCGACTTGATCTGGGTTCGAATCCTTGGCTGACCAGAAGCTATTATTGGAATGTTAATATACCCTTGGGTCTCTGATCTCGAGTCAATTCGATATTAAGAGCTATCTATGGTTTATATGAATACATGTAAATCACGAGTAAAGGCGATAAATTAATATATATATATATATATATATATATATATATATATATATATATATATATATATATATATAAAGTATGTATGTAATGCATATACATCATTAACTAAAACCCAGAACAAGCGCAAATGATCCTTTGAAAATTCAGATTTAAAATTGAAGTTATTCAAGGGTACATGGAATGATCATCTCTTATTCCCTTTTATGAAAAATGAAACGGTTTTGGTGAAAAGGTCACACGAAGCAACAATCCATTTCGGTTCCCAAAGCTATACTATACAGCAGCTGGGAAATTGCATGACACTGCAATGCAAATAAAGAATGAATGGCAAATCCATCCATGCCTTCATGGCCCTATGTTTCCACAAAATGTTAAAGGGTCACTGGAAGGTCTTTGTGATCTATCATATACAATTTGGACTTTTTATTTCTATCTTAAATGGAAGGAAGTCCTTGGAGGATGCTTGACATCTTTAATGGGGAATTTCCTTAGCAGTCAAGCTATATATTCCGGTAATGCTAAGTTGTCTACGTCCCTCGGGTAGGGTTAGAGGAGTAGTCATAACCTGGTGAGATGGGGGTGCACGCGTGTGTATACATATTTAAACGGTTACCCATCAATTTTGACGATTCGCGTACTCTAGTATATATAATGTATATAAATACTGTATTTGTGTATGATTATACTGGAATATTGAATGGAATAATTAAAGGAGGTAGATGCCAAACCAGGGTGATTCCGTGATATCCTATTGTGACATCTTTCAAGCATGATACAATAAATGCAGCGATTGTAGGACATCTTCCTGAAGAGGAATATCGTTTTTTACTTCAACAGAAAAGGAGGATTGGCAGTACTTTACAGCACCTGCAGTGCCTTAAGCGGATAATTGCATCTGCTAAATTACTAAAGCCCTGTCCACACGATCGAGCATGCCCGACGGGCAAACAGTGATACCAGGCCACAATAGTGAAAAATGAGAGTTGATGACGTCAGAAGCGGGAAAACTAAAGGCAGGGGTCTGGCAACACTGTATGATGCCAAAACCCTGTCTGTGGTTTTCCGGCTTCTGACGTCATTAACCCTCATTCTTACTAACTATTGTGGTCTGGTATCACTGTTTGCCCGTCGGGCATGCTCGATCGTGTGGACAGGGCTTAAGATTTATAGACACAAATTTCTCAGTTGAAAAAATAAGTGATCTAAGCCCACAATGGGAACATTATTCTATACTTTAAGAACACCTTCACTAAAACAATGTATCATTTTTAAATGGAATTACGAGTGTGTCCAAAAAGTAATAACTGAAAAAAAACTCGATCATTCCATTTCGTTTTCACTGATGTTTCCCAACATCCATTTCATCTCCATTCACAAAGACACATTAGATTGGGAATACACTCCCCTCCGAGACCAAATTGATAGCGGTGGACGAAAGAGAGAGAGAGAGAGAGAGAGAGAGAGAGAGAGAGAGAGAGAGAGAGAGAGAGAGAGAGAGAGAGAGAGATTTCTGAAAAAGCAGGGGAAAAAAAAACAGAAGTGAAGTGGAAGGTCGAGTGACTTCAAACAAGGCGTAAAATCATCGGATGCATGAAAGGCATAAAAGCCAGGCTGAATAAACACTGATCTCTTTTTAAGAAAAGGGGAAATAACACCGAGTGACTGGCGCAGGCAAACTCTCGAAACGGACCGAGAAAAGATGACACAATTCATCTGAAAGAGACGACGATGAGGAAATAATAAACCCCAACAATGGCAATTCCAATAACAAACGAAAGGAATTATCGGTCTCAAGATATTGAGGAAAAAAAAAGAATGAAGGAGAATGAACGAATGACTCGGGGAAAAGAGGATAAAAGTGAATGAGGCAATCGATGGCGAGGAAGGAAAAATGTAATGGCCTTGGAAGCAGTCCGATGACCAACATTCATTTCAAGGGGAAAGCAAGAGGGGCCCAGTGCGGAAAATATTTAAAAAAAGGAGAACTCTACGAATGAAATGCACACACACACACACACACATACACACACACACACATATATATATATATATATATATATATATATATATATATATATATATATATTGTATATATATATATAGTAAATATATATATATATATATATATATATATATATATATATATATTCATATATATACACATATATATACTTATATATATATATATATATATATATATATATATATATATATATATATAATATATATATATATATAAACGAATATACTTTGGAATAGCAGTGGAACAGGCAGCTGCCAATTAAGGCAGTCCCAGTGTTGTCACATGTCATAAACGTAATGATGCTCGTTTGAAAATTGAAGCCGCAGAGGCGATATTCTCTGATATATATTTTCTACTTCTCAATACATGAAAAATACAAAACTATAACCAACTGTTTTGTATAAATTATAATCTTATGCGCTGATTGAAGACAAAGTTTTTGATAAAGAGATTTGCTTTATCATTGACTTAATTGAGATAAGCAATGATGACAATTCCAATAAGATATCCAATGACCCCATTACAGTCATGTTAGATTAATATTCGATACTTGTTATTCAATCTGCTCTAATTGAGTTATTGATAATCCAGCTCTCAGAAATGGGGTCTTAACGTCGTGCCAATCATGAAACTGGAACGTACAGAGGCAGAAAATAAGGGGATAATTATCATCACCTTGTTATATGTATATTAAATTTATGTATTTTATGTTATAGGTCCTGTGAGAAAGGTTTATTTTTAAATATCCAATCTTACTTGAGGGTACACTTGGGCACGCTGTTCTGTCTTGTTTCTCTTCCTCTTGTTTTGCTAATTTTTTATTGTTTATATAGAAAATATTTATTTTAATGTTGTTACTATTCTTAAAATATTTTATTTATCCTTGTTTCCTTTCCTCACTAGACTGTTGGAGCACCTGGGCTTGTAGCGTCCTGCTTTTCCAACTTGGGTTGTGGCTTAGCATGTAATAATAATAATAATAATAATAATAATAATAATAATAATAATAATAATAATAATTAATAATAATAATGTTAAGATTAAAAATTTCAATATGTAAATCAAAAGTGTCATTGTATTCTAGATAAGACTGGAAAATTCTTGGAATTTGTTGACGTCTCCAGCTTTGCTTAATACTATAGCTCACCCTAGACATTCTGGAATTTTATAGAAAACGTCGGTTGGATATAGAAAGAACCCAAGATGTTTTACAGGGGAGACTCACTTCCATCATTGCTGAGTAAAGACTGCTTTTGTGATACTTGTTTTAACGTTGCATATTTACTTCCTTTTTTTTTTAACAATGCTGCTGATTTTAAAACAAATAAAAAACTGTGTTCCTGATTATCATCTTTTACATTTGAAACTACGTCCAGAAAATCACTCTAGATTCAGTGCCGAGCTTCGTCGTCATTCGAAACTCACGCCATAGAGACATTCATTTCTAGGCTGTGTTAATGTGTAAATCATTAATAACCGAACAGAGTATTTCATGAATTTTGTAAAAGATTGCAAATATTTCCATTAATCTTAAATATAGTAAGTTATAGGTTTGCTGGTCTACGGCCAGATCTCAATGCTATACAATCTAGATAAATTAGCACAAAAAAATAAAACAATTATGGAGGGAAAATAAGGTTAACAAGCTAAAGAAAAGAGACCTCAATATATGCATTAGCCTTCAATGTACAGTGAATGAGAAACAAATGAGTAATATGTAAGGGAAGCAAGTTAGTTGCAAAGGCATTGCAATATTTGCTTTTATCCGGAAGAAAATACAGTGTCGAATCTTTAATAGCAAATCATAAGAACTGAATCTCTCACTGCAAATCATTAGAGTAGAATCTTTCCACCAGATCATAAGAGTTGAATCTTTCACAGTAAATCCTAGAGTAGAATTTTTCACAGAAAATCATAAGATGAATCTTTCACAGCAAATCATAAGTTGATTGAGTAGAATTTTTCACAGGAAATCATAAGAGTTGATTCTTTCACAGCAAATCATAAGTTATATTTTCACAGCAAATCATAAGAAGTTGAATCTTTCACAGTAAATCATAACAGGTGAATGGTAGAAGAAATGATCTCAAATTTTAGTTAAATCTTCCTTGGTTGAGCCAATAGGTAACATCTGTATTTATATACACTAACGAATTTCAAATATGAAAATACCGAAGCGCAAGAAACTAAATCTCGCCAGGGAAAATTAATTGGAAGATCTCAAAGAATGGAAGCACGTGGGGTTAACAATTTCACCCATCGTAACATGAAACGAAAAGATAGAAAGTTTTACAATAATGGATTATGTTTTGAACTCCATCCGGCAATAAATGGAAAATTTGGTCGGAACGAGGCGGCCAAAGAAAAGAAAATCTTGGTTTCATTGGACTCGGCCTTGAAAGTAGGATAGGAGGATCTCTCTCTCTCTCTCTCTCTCTCTCTCTCTCTCTCTCTCTCTCTCTCTCTCTCTCTCTCTCTCTCTCTCTCTCTCTTTGTGCGTGTTTGTGGACTAGTTTCTCCTAAAATCGATAGCACAACGACCCCGGCCAACTCTTTATGCCTTTCATTCTCGAAAACGACAGGAGATTTAAGAAATTCCTAATAACTCTGAAGAGGCTCTCGACTTCTCTTAGACCCATTGTCAAATAGTTCAGTGGGAGTCCAGAAAAATGAAAAAAGAAAATTATAGGGAGAGAAAAATGCGTCATAAAAATCAAAGGACCCACCAAAAACGACCAGATGTTAAATAATTTCAAAATTTCTTAAATTGCATTACTGGTACAGTTGGCATCATTAATTCCGGTACATTTCACGGGAAGCTAATGAGACGTCAGTGTACCCGAATTAATGAAGACAACTGTTAAAAGTCTAAATCGAAAATGGACTATATAAGATACATGTTGAATGTTATCCATATAAAATAAATCTATAATTTAAAGGAAACATTCATTTGAAAGTAATAGTGTAAGACGCTGTGGGGGGGGGGGACCTATTTGGTATATAAATTTTATATTTCATGTTGCTTAAAAATTAAAAAGACTGCAAACTGCAGAATTGAGACAAATCTGTTTTACATCACGTTGGATTAAACATGAAATTAATACCTTTGAAATAAAAAAAAAAGAAAAAAAAATCAGAGTTTGCACTGTGATCTAGAAACTTCCACATCACACTGGATGATGCAACCAATGATTGCAGGCCGCTGACAATGTTATGATAATAGTTATTAAAACTGCATAATTTACATTTTTTATAGAACTCTCTCTCTCTCTCTCTCTCTCTCTCTCTCTCTCTCTCTCTCTCTCTCTCTCTCTCTCTCTCTCTCTCTCTCTCTCTCATATATATATACATATATATATACATATATATATACATATATATATATATATATATTAGAGAGAGAGAGAGAGAGAGAGAGAGAGAGAGAGAGAGAGAGAGAGAGAGAGAGAGAGATGAATATATAGACATAGTGTGTGTATGTATGTATATACAGTATATATAGATATATACAAACAAACATATTTATATAATACATATATGCATATATGTCTATATATATGTATATTTTTATATATGTGTATATATATGTATATATATATATTATACACACACACACACACATATATATATATATATATATATATATATATATATATATATATATATATATACATATACATACCGCTATAAAAATTCAAGCCCCTAAATCAAATCAACTTCAAATATATCATTAATTACACTGCAGAACAATAAATCCGATCACATGATTTTGTAAGAAAACTTAATTTACGCTTAGCAGTTGACAGATGTTTACAATGTCTCAGGAGACCGTATTAGTTGATAATTCATTAATTTGCCTGTTTAAAGGTCGCTCAAGAATGGCAGAGGCAAGGGACAGTGACATTGCCGTAGCAATCAGGACAATGCCCTAAAGACTGACCATATGTACTATGATCAGCGCCCAAGCCTCCTCTCCACCCAAGATAGGACCAGGGAGGGCCAGGTAGTGGCTGCTGATGACTAAGCAGATAGACCTATAGGCTCCCCCAAACCCCCCCAACCTTAGCTCACAAGGATGAGCGGGACTCGAACCCCCGTCTGGCAAACATCAGACTGAGACGTTACTAATAAGTCCACAACAACCCTGGATATTTCTTCAAGGTAGTTAAAAAAAAAAAGGGGGTTTAAATCTGCCTTGCTTTCTTGAGATAAAATGCTTATCTCCCACAATTAATTCGACTAATAAACTAAACCACAGCTGCTTTTATACGCAAATATTGACTGAAATCCTTGATGTTCTTGTCTAATTATTCTTTGTAAATTATAATTTCTTCCGGTTTATGAGATAATTGTGTCAGATGTTAAACCAGAAATTTCATGTCCTTTCTGGCTTTATCAAGTTGACACATTTTGAAATATATAGATATAGATATATAAATAAAAGTCGACTTATATTTCATGGGTGGTTGCAAGAGCTCGCATTGGCACTTATTCTATCTGGAATAGAACAAACGAAGACATCACGAGCAAACACTTTTTGAAAGAACAACCAAATAATCACTCATTACCGTCAATAAAGGCAATGAGCTGTTGCATGGCTGTGCGGTCGATAATAAGGAATAAGAATTTGTTGGGGAATAACGAATTCAAAACTGGCGAAGCATTATAGAATACCAGGGGAAGATTGGGAGAGGGAATGTGTTGAGTCTATGAAATTACTAAAGACAGTTTTTTATCTTTTTTGTCAAATCCGGTATTGTTCGTTATTGATAATAATGACGAGAGAGATAAGGGCGGGGGGGGGGCAGGGGGGGGGGGGGAATAGGGGGGGGGTGACTAAGGGTTATTTCATACCAATAACTTTTATGAAATGGAACTCTAATAACAGCCGGTTTTTGAAGTTCCTACCTATCTTTCTACCTTGAGAGATAGATACTCGTCTTATTATTTTGATTTTTTTTTCCTCTAGCAATAAGGAGAAAAGAGGGAGTTATGCAAAAGTTTTACTTTGAATAAATTTGTTGTGGATTTCCCATCAAGTATTAACCTCGATGTAGATATTGCAATCAAACTTACATTTACCAGAATAACATAACAACGTAAAGTACATGACTCTTTGACCCATGAAATATTGAATAATTTATAATACATAACAAAATTCAAACAAATGCCCTAAATAAAGGTAAAGGTGTCTGGTTTCAGTTCCATTTTCATCAGAATAGAGGCTCACCAGAACGTCAGCCAGGCAAGACCAACCCCCACTGCAGTACCCAAGCAGAGTAGTGGCCTCCTCAGTAAAACGCATAAACTCACGGTCCCGAGTTGGGATCGATCTTCTGCCATGAGAATGCTAGGCGAACATATCACTGTACTAGCCGAGAGGACGAACGTAATTGTTCGTTTGTAACGCATATAGTGAAAGATATCTTAAATTGGTCCACTAATCAATGAAAAATCAACATCTGATACGCAGGGAGAACACATAGTAAACATAAGTAAATACTTGTAATAGAAAAAAATCATGATTGCATGGAAAAGTCAAAGGAACAGATAATCAAATGGCTGAGATAAAAAAGAAAAGAAAAAAAAAAGCAGATATCTGATATTATATTACAATGGTAAAAAGCAGTACAATAACAAAATAAAAATAAAAACTAATAATGTTTTAATCAGCAAAAACAAAAATAAATGAACCCCATTGATTAACTTAAAATTTCACTTAATTCAATTCTGGTTTTCCACGAATGAAATAGATTGGATAAATTTATCAATTCTCTCTCTCTCTCTCTCTCTCTCTCTCTCTCTCTCTCTCTCTCTCTCTCTCTCTCTCTCTCAACACATGAGGAAAAAACTATGGTTTACCTTCCTAAGTCACTGTATCAGTGTAAAAAATCTTCAAAATCAAACAAAAATATTTCGACCCAGAAAAATGGAACCCAGAATCCCGAATCATCGTGTCTCATAAACATCCTTTCATCCATCTAGGACTGATGTCCCCTTTTCATTTGATATCCCCTTTTCATTTCAGAGAAAAAAAAAACACACAATCGAACCCACCTTTCTTGGAGAGACAGAGATAGAATACTTCTTTTTATCCCGATCTTTGACTCCAAGAGGGAAAAGGGTCTCATCATCTCCAATTGGCTCAGAACTGTCAAAAACATACACCCTTTTATAGTCCTCTGGCCGTCATCTCCACAGCTTTCCTTTTTTTCGACAATTGTGTAGAGCTACATTATATATATATATATATATATATACATATATATATATATATATATATATATATATTATATATATATTATATATATATATATATATATATATTATATGTATATAAATATATATACGATATATTATATATATGTATATATTATATGTATACATATATACTGTATATACATATATATTATATATATACTATATATGTATCTAAATATATATATTATATTTATATATATATGTATATATATACATACATATATACATACTGGTATATATCTTTTCTAATGTATAGATATATCTATACATCTATGCATATATGCATGTACGCATGTATATTCTCTTCAGTTACGTTTACGCGCAGAACTGCTAACTAGAAGACGCAAACATATGAGAGAGAGAGAGAGAGAGAGAGAGAGAGAGAGAGAGAGAGAGATAATTTCCAACTGATCTCGGGGAGAAAGTGAGAGACCAAACTTCCAGAAAATAACATAATGAGATTCCAAATGACCTCTGGGCCGTCACGAAAAGTTTATAGAATATTAATAAAGCTTCTCATCTTCTCCTCCTCCTTTAATCCTCATCTTCTTCTCCTTTAATCCTCATTGTCAACTTTTTCCACGATTCCGGGAGGGTATGCAGAGATGAAAAGGAGAGGTAAATCTAATTTGCTTTCTTGATAGATAGAAGTATTATTCCCCCTCTGTTCGTAAGGCACGGGTGAGAATATTGCAGCCCGTGTTTGGGAACTGAAAGTTATTTCCCAATATATTCGAAGGACTTTCTTGATATAGGGTATTTATGAGAAAACATGGCACAAAATTACCAACTAATCTCTTCCACAATTACTACAACATATATTTCAACTCCCTTTCTAAGTGGGGATACCATAACGTGGTGAAAGGGTCTGTGTATCGCCATGATCAGCGAAGCTGTACCAGGTTGGTTTGATAAACGATCAGACGAAAATCTCCCACCATCACCGATTCGCAGTGGCTAGCAAGGTGATGAAAACTGGAAACACCACAAACATGAATTAACATATCTGAGGCCTTTGTTCTGCAGTGGACTAGTAACAGCTGCATTTTTTTGTTGTATATTTCAACCACTTTCAGGATGATTCCTCTTTTTCATAATGCTCAGTTGTTTTCTATCAGTTAAATAATCTATACCACCAATCAATATTTCCAGCTACAAGTTACGTAAAATCTACAATCATAAATGTCTACCTCTAGCACTACTAAATATAGTTATTTTTCATTTTTGACATACTATACTCTAAACGCTATCTTTCTACCATGGTCAATGATGAGATCTGGATTTTGAAAAATTTTATTCAGGTTACTTTTCCTCCATTTCAGGATTAAATTTAACGACCCCCCCCCCCCCCTGGTTAACATGAACTCCGCTCCGGAAATAGCATTTGGTCATTTCCTCTACGGAAGCAAGTTCGGGACACCTGCCTTCTCACACGTCAATCAAAGGTGTTCGAGAACTTTGGTAAGACGTCTTATTTCTACGTTCTAAATGTTTTTATTATTTCAAGAAAATTTTTTTAGCAATTCTATGAACTGGTTCTTGTCCATATCTCAAGCAATCTAAGAAATGTTCTCTACAATAATATTACCATCCATATTAATATTAGTGCTATCATTGTAGAGGAAATCTATGCGAATAATAATATAATATTACCATCCATAATATTAGTGCTATCATTGTAGAGGAAATCTATGCGAATAATAATATAATATTACCATCCATATTAATATTAGTGCTATCATTGTAGAGGAAATTTATGCGAATAATAATAACTTTAGATGATTTTACTACTAAATTATCTTCCTCTCGATTTTTCCGTACGACTTCCTGTTAAATGTCGTCAGTGACGTAGGATTTTAATATAAAAAATTTTGTGTTTTAGACGGAAAAAATATTTTCCAGGTTTCGAATGATTCTGATCTGTTTGACTGGAAAACAGCCTTACTCCCTTCCATTCTCCTTAGCTGTTTTTCCATCAAAAATATCTAAAACGAGAGTCGTTTAAAATACGCGAAAATTCATCAGAAACTCCATAATTCCACATGGAAATATCTACATAAGACCCCCAGGTACCGAGATGAGATATGTACCCCCAAACCCCTCCATGCTTCGACCTTACTTTGCCCCGATAGCGCTATAAATCATCTCGGTATACATACATAAAAAAAAAAAAAAAAAAAAAAGGGAGATTGAATCCATTCAGCAGATTCCGATTCGTAGTTCACCAATATCTCTTTTACTGATAATTTACGAACATGACATAATTCAAGATCTTTTTTGAAATATTCTGAAGTGATTCTCAATCGCCGGACAAATAAATATAATGCGTTGTGTTTACTAATGAAATGTAATGGTTAGAAAACGGCATAACAAAGAATAAAACGCCAGTGATATTGAAAGATATTAAAAATCAATACCATGAATTTAAGGGAGGTATATATATACATATATATATATATATATATATGTATATATATAAGTATATATATATATATATATATATATATATATATATATATATATATATATATATGTATATATATAAATATAATAAAAGTTTGAGAATCTAAAATTCTAAATGAGCCTGTGTGTGTGTTTCTATGTGTGCGCACACGCGCGATTTTAATACGGGAGAAAACAAACTTTAAAAGGATTCCATAACAAACTCAAAGCCAAAATATAAGTGCACATATAAAATTCCTGGAACCTTACTACTGAACTAAACACAAACAATACTGTATAGTCCTGCTACCAAACTTCAGCGCACAATATTGAATCCTATCTCCCAGTCCTTGAGGCTTTCAAAGTCTCAGCGCCCCTCATTCATTTCCCAATGTATTCTGGACATTCGCCCCGCGAGCTTATCATCGGAAGCCGGCAATCTTTCCCTGATTTTCACTTTCCATGATTTTAACCAGAGCTATTAATAAACCAAATCCTCATCCCTCCACTTCAGGAAACCCAGCATTGAATTGATCTCTCTCTCTCTCTCTCTCTCTCTCTCTCTCTCTCTCTCTCTCTCCTCTCCTCTCCTCTCTCTCTCTCTCTCTCTCATAACGATTCCTATTTGAATTGTAGGACCGCTTGCTTCAATTTTTTTTAGAATAATCTCTCTCTCTCTCTCTCTCTCTCTCTCTCTCTCCTCTCTCTCTCTCTCTCTCTCTCTCTCTACGAACTATTCCTATTTGAATTCTAGGACAACCTCCTTCTTTTTTTAGAATTTCTCTCTCTCTCTCTCTCTCTCTCTCTCTCTCTCTCTCTCTCTCTCTCTCTCTCTCTCTCCTCTCTCTCTCGAACTATTCATATTTGAATTCTGGAACCTCTTCCTTCGTATTTTTCTAGAATCAATTTATCTCTCCCTGGACTTCAGGTCGTTTCGATCTTCACGTCCAATAATTTGATTTTAAGGTGTGATGAAATACTTAATAGGATTAGATATTTGAATTTCAGTAGAGTTCTTGATCTGGATGTTTCTTCTTCTTCTTCTTCTTCT